>NC_051181.1:23732826-23919285 GCF_013339695.2 Rhipicephalus sanguineus | reverse complement strand
CCAGAATAAAACAATTTCCTTCAAGAAGGTCTTCTTACGTGCCTCCTACGTTAAGATACTAAAGAATGGTCTGCCCGTACTGTCCAATATAATACGGCACATTTGCCTTAATGCAAAATAACTGTTTTGTGTACCACAACTGCACCATAAAATCCCATAGAAGCTTTGCCACCTATGCAGGTGGCAGTCTCGGTATACGCTGGCAACAAGTGAGCGGAGGTCGACCAGTCCACTAGCCACATACGTCCACGTACACGTTCGGTATGGGTCTGTGGTTGTTGTTTCAAGCAGATGCTTCATGACGCATGAACCATAATTCCAATAGTTTTCCTCCACCTTCGTTCCTGAGCCAGCATCGTCGCATTGTTAAGGTCGAAGCTATAACCTGTCGTCTTGCAGTATTCAACAAGCTGTCTTAAATGCGCTCCATGGGTGGCTTTAGCAACATTCCCACTTTGTGTTCTTTGAACGTCTTTGGCATTTTCCTGCCCAATTCGCCGATGTAAGTGGTGTCGTGAACCCCACAACGTACTCTGTAGAATACCCTGCTCTAATCATCCGCAGGTGTGCGGTCTTTGGGCTTTGTGAACACATGTCCTAAGGACAAGGTATACACAAACACCGCCGAAGATTAGAGCGGGATCATCTACGAAGTACAATGTGGGGATTGCGACACAACTTGCATAGGCGAAATGGGTTGAAGAAGGTAATCGAAGGTTAAAGAACACAAAGAGGATGTTGCGAAAACCACCCATGCAACATGTTCTAAGACGGAGCTTGTTGAACGCTGCTGAATGACAAGGCATAACTTTGACCTAATCAATTCGACGATGCTACCTCGTGTACAAAGGTCGGAGGAAAAAAATCTTGGAATCATGGTTCATTCATCACGGCGCATTGGCTTGCAACAACAACAGCAGCCCTCTACGAGATGTTTACAAGGAAATGTGCGACTAATGGACTGGTCAAACTCCGCTTATATTTGGCAGCGTATACTGAGAATGTCGCCTGCATAGGTGGCAAAACTTTCATGTCATTTTGTTAATAATTGTTGTGTTAAGTCAAAGTAAACATTTTACAATCAAGCTACACATCCCGAGCTGGTAGATGTGGGGGTAGCATGCCATGTGTAGATGCACTGTACTGTGTGAACTTGCTGATGACGGAAGCATACCTGCTGCTTCATGCCAAATAAACAGTGAAGTACACTACTACATGCTTCTTTAAATGCCACTTTGGCAGATGTATTCAGGAACATATTTGTCAAAAGTGTTGCAAGCCTGCTTATGAAACTGTGTGCACGGCCCATGGACAGCTCCACTTCGCTCCTTTCTGTACGTCTGAAAAGGAAGTGAAAGAAAACCCTAGAGCAACAGCAATGTTCAGAATTTATACACATTTAAACATTGCCATGGTGCATGTGCACATGGCCTCCCTTAGCATCACTGTTTCAGAAATCAAAAAAGCAGAAACGGTATTTTGCAGATATTTCTGGACTCGTTCTAATTATATGAAGAACAAGCAGCATGATTTCACGAAGACTTATTGCTATAGTACACAAGAACTCAGGGTTAAACACACTACGTTCTAACTGCAAGAGTATTTATTTACGTGCATTACCAATTCTATTCAATTATTGTCATGATGTTGAAGCAAAAGTCTTAACAGTTACAATTTTTGTACTTAATGCTGCCGAGACGAGAGTTATGTGGGTGAAGAAATGAAGAATTGCGCATGTATAAAATGGAATCGGCTCGCACAAGACGAGGCAATTGTAGACCACTGCGAAGGGCTACTGCTGCAGTGCACATATAATAAGGCTGAAGATGACAAAGATTAAAGCGTAAACGTAAAGGATGAGAATTAAATTGAGAAGCAAGGCTTGCTGTCAATAGCTCTTGAATTCTATCAGAAAACACATGACAGTTGTATATCCTGTACATCTTAACGCGACAAAAGTTGAGCTGAAGATGGCGGCTTGAATGAATGTCAAACCATTGAACAAAGCGTGTTGTTGGAGCCAATGTTTCAACAAATTGATGTGTCTAAGTTGTTGCAGCAACCTTGATGCAATTCGTTGCCCCTCTAAAGAGGAGTCCTCTTGTTGAATCACTAGCTCCAACAACATTCGTTGTTCAACATTATTTCATGAGCTGCACATCTCGTTACATTCATTACAAACCTCTACTGTACCAAATGCTACTATGGCAATGATAGTGGGTGCAATACTTAAGCTGCAGTGTCATAAGCAGGTGACCGGCTATTCAACTCTTTAAATATACCAGATCCATAAAGACTGCAAACCATGAGGCAAGCACAACACAAAGAACAAGCGTAAGGAAATTGAAAGAGGTTAACTTTAATAAACGAGGTATGGAATTAGTCATCCCCATTTAAGTATAAAGGTGGTTTTTTAACGAACTCCTTTGCTGTTCAAAAAGATTCATGCTGCTAAAAAGATCATACCTGTAGTCAAGTGCTATTTCCAGGACGAAATTTCGTGATGCCTGAAGAGCAGCATTAACTTTATGCACAATAAGCCGTAGGTGCAATGTCAGCGAGGTGGAGATGATTTATGGATCCAGGGGGAATCACTAAAAATTAAAAGCTCTGAGTAACTATCGCAAGAATTAAAGGACGAAGTAAGGAGGGAAGCATATGATTAAGCTAGTGCAATGTCTGAAGCGAGTTAATCTTGTCTTAGAATATGCAGTATAAAGTGAGATCCAGTAAGTAGGTGTCACATGCACTTGATTGTGAGAGAGATATGGAAATGACGGACCACCTTTTAAATAAATGTAAAATGTCCACCCCTGTACGTGTGGGAACTAGCTCTCATGAAGCCCTAGGCTTAGAGAAAGCTTGATAAAGATGAACACATCCACCAGAGAAATCAGTAAAAGACAGATGGAGGATTTAGGTAGTGGAAAAGCAGCGGCGAACAGCCAAAAACAAACTTGCAGGGTCTTTATGTACAATGCCGAAAACAATAAGCTACCTATTATAAGTTTTTTTAAGGAAAGAAATTTAATTCAGGTAGGAAAGGCATTAAGCCAATTCAAAAATTGAGCTTGGCCACTTGCATGTCAATGCTTCGCTTTAAAGGGAACACACATAGCATCCATCCATCTACAGATGTGAAACTGCGTCATGCAAGATAACTTATACAAAGTTATTGCTTTGAGCAATTAGAGCAAAATATTTCAGGAGAGCACCTAACTGGGCTGGTTAGTACATGATTACAACGGGAACAAACAGCGCTGGGCACGGGACGGAAAAAAAGGTAGACGAAGGCGACAGCACCCTCGTCTATTGTTCTTTCTTCGTCCCGTGTCCAGCGCTGTTTGTTCCCGTTTTAATGCAGAATATTTCTTTCTTTAATCTGAAGGTGGCAGTGTTTCATGGCTAAAATAGTTTACTAATTTGCATTTCAAGTTACATTTTTTCAGCCATAAGGAAACACTGCAAAATGCTGAAGTTCTAATGTTAACATTTATCAGAAGAAAGACTAATTCTTTCGTATGGAATACCGAAGGTTGATTTCCAAAGTTCATTGCCTTTGTATTTTGTGCTGTTCCCTTATCATTTTCCTTAAGACGGTTGTATAGATGTTCTTGGTTTATCTTGTGTTTTGTATATGTTATGCTCCTGTTTTTGCTTAGCAAGATCATTTTATGTGTAACTTATCACTGTAGCCCACTTTGCAATACTGCTTACTGGTGTCAGCAGTATTGTCAAGTAATAAATAAATAAGTAAATAGATATCCACTTTGTCATAAAACTACTATAAAAACAAAATAATCAGAAACGTTCCACCAAACTGTAACAGTCGGAAAAAATAGCTTTTGACCCATATTGCAGCTTAGCTTTTGCTATGTAGCATTCCAAACAGAAATGTCGCCAAGACATTATGTGTGGTATACTTTGCTGGCAATTATATTCCATTAAAAAAATATATACTGCTTGGTTGTAAGCAAGGAAAAATTTACTGAAGTGAATAATCCCTAGCCTGCACAGAGTCTCGTTCCTTGACCTTCGCTGCACAGCACATTGGCACAGGATTCACGCGGGTGCCCCTGTGCTCATATAGTGCAAGTCTAAATGTTGCAGATTTAAGCAATACTTCTGTCTGAAATACCATGCAAGAACAATGATGTGCTGTGCAGTGAAGGCAAAGCTCCAAGAAACTTCCCACAGCCTTGTTATTTTTCATTTGAAAAAATTATTTTTCGCTTGAAGATAATATTACACCTTGAAAACTTTGTCTAAATTATCGCACGAGGAAAGCACACTATGATGTGTAGGCAACATTTTAGCTGGGATTGCTACACAGTGAAAGAGAGCCCGCAATATGGGTTCAAACACTACTTCTTCCAAGTGCCAATTTGAAGATATTTTGCTTCTTTTTGCCAGCAGCATTTTCAACCCTTGGTATATGCACTGAACGCATACTGTGAATATATTTCACATGAAACATTCAGTCTTTTTTACAATATACTAAAAATGGTGCATTTT
This sequence comes from Rhipicephalus sanguineus, assembly GCF_013339695.2. Classification (NCBI taxonomy): domain Eukaryota; kingdom Metazoa; phylum Arthropoda; class Arachnida; order Ixodida; family Ixodidae; genus Rhipicephalus; species Rhipicephalus sanguineus. Next base: position 23,914,770 of record NC_051181.1, on the reverse strand, counting down.
GCAATGTTTCCTCACGACTGCAAATAGCATAAATTGAAATCAAAATAAATTCGACTATCATAGTCATGAAAGATTGGTGACTATGTTAAAGAAACAAATGCTTTGTAGTAATAGCTCGACGCAATAACCATGTGTCAATTAATTTGCCTGACACAGCTTCATTTCTGCATGCGAAGTTTGAAAGGTCTTTGCTGCATCATGCAATTCTTTCCCCGAAAATAACGCTTGAATGACTACTTCCCACACTGAAACATAACAGCACCAGTTTTACAAAATATTGGAAATGGTCAAAAAACGACCTGGCACACTGGCGTGAAATGACCCAAATAGGTACTAAAATAAAACAGTGTGCACTGTCAGACACTAAAATGAAGCACTAATCTGCTTGTATTGCTAAATTACTTCAAAACCCTGCTCTGAATAACTGCCCACAAGAAGTTGATTGCGAAAAATTTACTTTAACCTCTGACCAATTTTTATCTATCTCTAGTATAATGACTCCTAACCTTCGGCACACACACAAAGGCACAAAGCATTTCATATGGTTCAATGCCTTCGAACAGTACGGAAGGTCATGTGTTAAGAGATAGCGTAAAATCTGGACTAATTTTAACCAGCTATGTTTTTATAACATGCAAACATCGAGAAATACACAATAATTTAGTAACTCGCCCCCTCTAAAAGTGTTGCTGTCACAGCTCCAAATTCCATTCACGAGCTATACTGGCTAAAATATTAAAACACAGCTGAATTTCCATCACAATGGTGGATGCACACAAGTCTACAATAATTTAGTAACTCACCCCCTATAAAAGTGTTGCTGTCACAGCTCCAAATTCCATTCACGAGCTATACTGGCTAAAATATTAAAACACAGCTGCATTTCCATCTCAATGGTGGATGCACAGAAGTCTACACGAACAGGCATGCACTTTAGATTGACTTCACAAGCCAGATATCCGGTAATCCTGCCGTTGGAGAACGTTACCAAGTGTATGAGCTGGACTACTACATAAGCTAAAATGGATGCTTTTGTGTGTTGGATATGACAGAGCGTAAACAAAGCAGTGCAGAAGACTGAGCACACGAGCACAGCACTGTTTGTGTCTTCCTTTTTCTTGTGCTCCGTCTATTGCGTTTTTTACACTAATGCATTAATTGTGGAAACAACTAGCTGCCACAATTTGGTCATCTAGGTCGAACTTTTTGGGCCTTGTACCAGACTAAAGAGCTCTGTTGTGAAAGCAACAGGGTGTAACAATATTGCACTACAAATCAGGGAATACAAAGCATCGATAAGAATGTTCAGCCAAAATAAAAGGCTTCAGCAAAATGTTTAAGACACATACTCACAGGTTAATGCTCATTCACAGCTTCTACGGCAGCCCCATGATTTCTGTGCGTCCATCTGTGCGTGCCTTCCTTCCGCCTTTGGGCAAGTTTGTGTAGAATGTCTGCCAGGAAAACAAAAACATCAGAAACAAGTCGACTTTTTTTTAGCATGCCTCACATAACCCAAATGAACTTTTCTCTCCCCATGAGGTAGCTGTTTAGAAAGCATCCAAACAGCCGCTGCTTTGTCTATGTATAGCTCATAACCAATAGGTAGCATCCAACACGACACCTGGTCATTGTCAAAGCATACGAGACAAGAAACTGAGACAAGTATAAGCAAAGAGCAAACGGCTATATTTCGCCATTATATTGTTTCCTAATCCAGCCCGATGCATTCATCGCTTAAATTTAATTTACACTGCTATATTGGTGTTCGCCCTAAACTTACTTTCCAAATAACTCACTAGATAACCTATTTCTCTTACGCACTATATGAATACATGTTAAAAGATGGGGCATGCAAACATGGACACAAGAGAGTCAAGACACCTAAAACGCTGAGATCACTAACTGGAGGCTCATCACCTAATCTACCTTTACATTGTTGAGGGCGTAAATGCACGCCAAAATTCGATGAATGCAGTTTTGTACAAGCACATGAATGAAGAAAGGCGTCCAATTGTCGAGGCCTGGCATATCGATAACGGCAGTGCACAAGAGAGCCAACCGTCAATTAACTAGCATAAAGAAGAAATCAAATGCTTGAGCAGTTATCTCTCATGTAGACTATCGCGCGTGCCAGATTGATAGGTATCGCCTCTTGCCTGGGCATGCACAGATAAGTTTCTGTGTCTACTTTATTTTGTGCCACTGTCCACCTTTCCAGTTGGCGTTAGTGGTGTCTTGGTTCTCTCTTGTGTCCATGTTTGCATGCCCTGCCTTTTTAACATGAATACCTACCAACCAGCTCAGCTGTCTGTTATACTAAATATGTATACAATCTAGAATTACCACTCTGTCGGCTTGCTGATGTAATAATAACAATGAGGTTCTGTATGTAAACGTGAAATTAAAAGCACAGGAACCTCTAGGATTTGCACCTCCACCGAAAGTGCAACCACTCCATCAATGATCGAACCCGCACAGTTCAGATCAGCAGCTGACCATTATAACCACTGTATTGCAGCGGGGGATGTTCACTTGGTAATGTAGGTTAATGTTAAGGATTATGGAAAGAGCTGTAGGTTGAAGAAAGACATGCAATTAAGCAAGGAGCTGCAGACATTATGCAGTTTAGATATTTCTGTAATCCAAAGGGCTGGTGCTCAGGGCATGCACCTAAGGAACTCCTGTTCAGCGTCTCTTTTCGAACCAAAGCTTAGCAGAATTGATGTTCCTGTCTAGATATGCCCCTGAAAACCACAGTTAAATAGCTGCAAAGTAAACACTAGAAGACAGAAAAAATCCATCACTTGTATGATATTAAACACGTCAAGATGCAAATACACCAAACACCCTGGACTGTGAAACGCATTGATTGAAAAGATATCAGTTAAACAAAGCAGCATAGCAATGAACTTCCATGTAGCTGCCACACGGCAAAAAGCAGGTGGCTCTGGTGCCATGAAAAATCTATAATAACACTTGTTGAATATAGCAGGATGTTTTGTATGATAAATGTATAAATTACCACTCACAGAAGCTGACATGCTATTTTAAAAATCAGCATTGCAAAAAATAAAGCAAGAAAACCACGTGACGTGTGAATTTACCATTCATACTTTAAGGCTAAAGGGCCCCTAAACAACCCCGGAGTCTAAAATTTGTGACAACTGCACGCTTGTACAACGTGAACATGTTGTCACATGAATTTTTTCATTAAGTGGTGTAATAATGAAGCCACAGGGGATAGAACGAACATTCCAGCTGGTTTCAGTTTCTCGCTCAGCCTGACCATCCTGAAGAGGGGCTTCCTCGATGTGCCACTGTGCCAGAGCGGTGCGGTGAGGAAGCACAGTAAAAGCACTGGCGAGATAAACCAATTCGCAACTCTTGTGACAACCACAGATACTGCATCATCACAAAGCCAAAATGCCGTTTCGTATTGCAGAGGACTATTCAACAGTCAGCGTTACTTAATGTTGCTCATAGGCAACATTACACCACTTCGCTAGCAAAGAGGACTGGTCAAGCGCTGAAGAGGAGGTGCGGTTATTGTTTTTAGAAGTGGAGTGTCTCACATTCGGACAATGTTATTCCTGCGGCCCTCTGTACGAATTAGCGAGCTTGTTTGGGAGGTGTAAAAAAAAGAAGTCGGAGCTTGCTGACTGCCCTTTAAGAGAATGTAAATATACACTAGAAGGAAGTACACTTGTAGACATATTACTATAAGCTATAAAAAACAGGCAATTAACATGCTCAATCCATGCAGCATAGGGATGTCTCACACCTTTGCAAGAACTTTACTATGGTGGCTGCATGTTTGTGTAGGCCAGAAGCAGCAGGCACGTGGCTTCCATGAATTTGACCTGTTCGTTGAAGGGAAACTGCTGCTCACATCCTTGTAGCACTGCTTTTTGAAGATGCTTCCTGCGATAACAAAATGACCACAACACAATTATGGTCTGCAAATATCCACAGATGACCTACATTGCTGCCCTTTCTCATTAAATTCAGCTCTAGACTAAACACTGCAATAGCGGCATCCTCCTACATTACAGGGCATCATACTGCTTTCCTTGGCCTGGTTTTTAGTTCAATAATTGTTTTCACCCATAACAGAATGTAGCACTAGTAAAGATTCGGTTGGGGAAGGTGCAGTCGTAAAGTGTGTATGCAAAGTAAGAATATGAAAAAAAAAACAATGGCATAATTTCACATGAGATATAACAATTATCATAATTCATGTATTGTCAGACACCAAGAAGTGTTTAATTGAGCAAGTTTTGACCTTAAGCTATCACAAAACAATGCCCTTTATGGAAAGTGGGATTTGCAGAGTGAACTCTGATGATGAAATTGGCTGCCTTTACTGGCTCTGTAGCTGCAAGTGCATTGCTAAAGCCGCTTGAATGCACTTAACAAGCCTGTGTAATGATATTGACAAATGTACAGAGAAGACAAACTCATTCGTTCTCACTTAGCTGCCATCACAGCAATACGTTGCTTCGTGTCAGGTTTCCTGGTATGCAGAATGCACGAACTTGGTGGCCGTGCCATACCACAGTAAACATGATCGACATCTGCTCCAACTGCGTAAGTAGCTGGAAAGTGCTAAATTACACAATCAGCTGTACCATGCACACATAATGTAAATTCTAGCAGTGGCAACATTTCGCACCTCATAATAGCCTATGGGCATTGTACTCATTGATGCTGCCAGCTGCATTCCCTGTTTTCATTTCTAGCATGCATAGCACATGCACACAAAGCACCCAATAACTGTGGGAAGCAGAATAGATCGTCCGAGGTAATCAATAAAATTGATTGACAGGAATTCCACACATCAATCAAGCCTGTTGTTTAGCATAAGTGATGAGAATGTGCAGCCAAATGTACACAGCAAATTCAGTATTGGCCTTGAAGAATTGCAAGATAGGTTGAAGCTTTCCAGAAACAAATCGTATACAGTAAAGTCTGTCCCAGATACTGAAATCATGAAGTTATAAATTTTAAAGTGGGCCGCTATATTCTTCAAGCACCATGCATTGCATTTATGAAAACGCTAACATCCCTGACAACAATGCGTGCTTCAAGAAGTCATAAACCTTAATATTTTTGGCACAATGCCATTTCCCAGTACCACGTTTACAGAAAGGCAACATTTTCCTTTGCAAAACTAAGCCATGTTCCCAGGCAAAATGCACTGTCCATGGTGACAAACATGGAGTACGCTCTTCTATACAGCTTAGCTGGTTTACTGGAACTAAAAGCTACGGTAACGCTGTCTTAATTGAACTGGCTAGCAAGAGCCTTCTCGCTGCTGTTCATGTGAAGTAATTTCACCTTGGTGGAACGTCACAAGAGTAAGTGGCACATAATAATGAGTGCGAAAACACAGTAACAGGTTGTGCAACGGCTACCAGGTATGCCCATTCGTGGAAACTGTGGGCTCTTCCCCCCAAATGAACCAGTTGGAAATAACCCTTTTGCATGAATAAACTTAAGTTGGTTGCTGGCATACATAACATTGTTACTCTGCATTTCCATCTCATTTATCTAGCGCTCATTGTTTCCCTTCGACATGACTAGCTCAAAACAAGATTCTTCTTCATTAAATGGAACTTTGTACATTACCTTTACGCTGGCTACAGATGCTTATTTCTTCTGCCTGAATAAGCACCTCCTATAGCATACTTGCCTCAGCCACCTTCTGGACTGCATGGTCAGCACTCCACTGTTTGTCGAGGCACTGCTGTTTGCTACCTGCAGTACGTTGCAAAAAACTTCAGACTTCAAAAACTTCAAAAAAAAAAAGGTTAAGAAAAGCCGAACCAGGTGTGCCAGCAGCACCTTGCCCTTTGAGGAGGGAGGAAGAGCTCTGATAAATGGCTAATTCAAGACAATCGTCGTTCTTCACAAGCTATTATTATGCGATGAGAGGTGGGACTTCAATACACGGACGCACATATAGTGCTAAAAGCAATTGAAAATTCAGCTGAAAGTACGGCTTGTCAAATTAGGTGAACGTGCATAAAGGATAAAAATGGGGCAAACCAACTGAACAAAATACAATGTCATGCTGCAGAAATTGCATTTTTAGCAAATCTATGTTATCTATTGCTTGAAAGATGATAAGCAATGTCCAAGAATGCTAACCTAACGCTTTTGAGGGTCACGTTACTTAATGACAAATAAAATGCACGCCTACAGAAAACATCCCTAAATACACTATATTTCTCCCACTGTACCGATTCACGATTCACACGGTGGCTGATGATTATTCCTTCAGAGCTCGTGCGAACGAAATGGATGTTGAAGCTTCGGTTTCACGGCGTTACTCCAAGTAATTTCTCGAGAGACATGCATAAAACGCATGACATTGGTGAGCCTGACAAAAATGTTGTCTCCTTTCAGCAAATATTAGCGTAGAGCAGTGCGTGCAAGCGAGCTAATTACCAAAACTTTATAACACTACCGATTACGTTCAAATGTCATGCGCGAGCACAATCCTCACAACTACAACCGCATACACTACCAACACGTTATGCGATTTTCTTCGGCGACAAGGCGTACTACAATAACAATAACTCACAATGTACGAAGCGTAACGTTCACTTACCTCTGGCAATAAAAAATACGCTGGCAGCGTACACTGCTAGATGACCGCCGGTTTCCAATGGTGCGCCAAGCGAGGAATCGCCGAGCTACCGGCCGTCCCCGAGCGTCAAAGCATTTTCCAGGGCGACAGAACGCGTCGTCGACAAAGGATTGCGGCGCTGCTACTCACTGACGTGCGGAAACATTTGAAGAAGGTGTTCTTCAAAACTATGAATCGCGTCCGTCGGTCACACCGAACAAAGCAGTCGCAGAGATTGAAGTCGCACGGTCGGCATCTGGTGACTATTTGCCTGGTACCGCGTATAGTTGCGCTTACGTCAGTAACCACGAAATACAACACACAATACACACAATGCGAGGCAGCGCGTTAAAAGTCGACCGCACAAACAGAACTCGGCACGACGATCACACGAACGCAGAACTATACGGGCTATGAAGGTCTCCTTAGTGTCGTGAGCGCGCCTGCCAGGTGGAAAGATTGCGCGATCCAGCGTGCAGACGGCGCTGCCGCTCGCTGGCGTGCTTTCGCGCGTGTGAGCCTGCGCTCTGTGGAGTTTCCCGTTGAAACCAAGCTTTTTGTTGCGGTATAAACTCGTCGTGTAGGCCACACATGGCGCTGATAAATTGTAAAACGAAGAAAAGAAAACTCTGGAGACTATGCGGGCAGATTAGCTTCTTCTGAACGGCACATGCTGGCGTAGAGAACAAACATGTAGGAAATTCGGGGTTTCCGTTCTAGTTGATTAACATTCTTTTTCACGCAGTAATGTTTGAGTACAGTGATTGAAATATTCATTGACAATTATAGCGGTTACGTCAAGAACAAAAATAAAATGAACAGACGCAAAGACAGATATTTTCGCGCAGAATGTGAGTAAACAGTGAAAGGAAAAGATAGGTGCATATAAAAAATAAAAATAATTAATTAAAAGTAAGAATCAGCGAACAGTCAAATGAAATTTATGTACACATGAGGGACCTCCCTTGATGTTTCACGCCCACTCTTGCAGGCATACTGGATCCGTAGAAGCTCTGAATGAGAATCGATGCCTTTTCATTGCACGAGTTCTTTTGCATAACGTCATGGAACAGGTTGTCTTTTTCTTTTTAGGCATGTTGCGTTGGAGAGGCTAGAAAGATTTGCAGTCGCACGCGAGCATGCACGAACCTCTCAAGACGCAGCTCGGAATGAAATTGCAACAACCAAGAAAATTCCAGGGTCGGATCTAAGAGGAACAGGGTACCGGTGCCCTTACCCCCTCCCCCCTTTAATTTTCTACGACCGTAGCGGCGGCCGCTACGGGTCGCTGCGAGCGCCTGCACCCTAAAGCTTTACTGCACCCTAGAGTTACTGTAAATGTTAGTTTTATGTGGCGGAGTTGCTCATCTGTTTTCAAAACGCCGCTAGCAATCGTGCACTGCAGAGAAGCTGATGCGCAGGCCGCCGCCGCTGCAGCGAACCGGTTTGTACTCCCGTGCCACAGTCCCGAAAGGAGGCTTTCATAAAGGGACGCTTTTCACCAATACGAAGCAGCGCCGCATGTTCCTTGTGTCCTTGTCTATTAGGCACCCCGGAACGCCCCACAGAAGCCTTCGCGGTAGGGATGTCCGAAAAGCAAATTTATTTTAGGTTCGAAGCGAACAGCAATTACCTCGAATAATTTTGAATCGAATAGTTCGAATAGTATGCATCACACATTATATAAAAAAATTAGCATAAATATTGTCGAAGCCCAACTAACCTGCACAGCGTTTTTTTTTTAATTGGAACGAGGCATGTGCGAATGTCATTATTTTTGCTGCAAGTAAACGCTACTAAACTAAGCGCTACGCTACTAAACGCTACGTTTAGTAGCGTTTAGTAGCATCAAATAGTAGCAGAATTTCAATTTCAGTAAGATGCAAGGTATAACCGATAAAATACGTCACACTTTAAAAGTTACTATACATATAGCATATTATAACATATAAGCCCGTATAACAAGCTTTTAAACTTAAAAAATGATCAGGGGCGTAGCCAAGAGGAGGGTTGGGGGTTTCAACCCCCCCCCCCCTCGAAATTTTTCAATTTTGCTTGCGCATATATTCACGCACACATACAAACACACGCACGAACATACATAAAGTATTGAACCCCCCCCTCCCCGCCCCCCCGAAAAAGATTTCTGGTTACGGCCCTGAAAATGATTAATCTATGTCGGAGTAATATGTTAATTTAACCTTGAAGTGGGGCTTCGCGGCATTGCGCAATTTTGTTGGTTAGGTGCTTTCACGGCATTGCATTTTCAGGCTGCAGTGAAACCACCTTCACAGGTGGGTTACATGCCATCCAATATACGCCTATTCGTTCATTATGAATACTTTGAAATTTCGGAACCTTAAATTCGTGTCGAAGCGAATTCGAATACTATAATATTCCTTCGAACATTCCTAGTGCTCGAATATTCGCACATGCCTACTTCGCGGCAAACAGGCGCAGACAGTCTGCCAGTATGTCAGGACGGCAGCAAAATATTGTCTACCCTCGTTGCTCGCGAGGGTAACATGCACAAAACAACAAATTTAACCACTCTCGGTTGACCTGAAAAAAAGGTTAAAGATTTAAACCGCTCACATAGAGAACAGTGGTAGTTGCACGCTCCCCAGGCCTTCTGTAAACGCATCGTGTCTGAAGAAAAAAAGATCACAGTTTCACCGCAAGCGCGAAGCAATGAATGCAAAGGCAACAAATTGTAATGTTATACGAAGGAAGGCTGGCAGCTAACTCTTTTGGATCCGATCTCGCGTAACTATACAAAACTTTGGTGTAAGAGAATATGGCCGCTCCAGGGAGAGGTGCGCTTTTCGCAGTCTCTTCGCGTTGAGAGTGCGCGTAAAAGAGTATACGAGCCGTTTGCTGATGCCTGCGAGATAGCGAGCGCGCAAGCGATCGTGAACGCGCTTTTAGGATCAAAGTTCGCAGTTGCTGCTCAAGCACCCCCCCCCCCTCGCATCCCTCCATGCTCATTCAAGACGGGCGGGGCGTTTCGTTTCTGCTTGAGCAGCATCGACGGCAGGTCTAACACGCGGGGGGATGTTATCGCATGCGCCCTCCGAGTGACGCAGATAGGCCAGCTCGTTTGATCTCTGCATCAGCCGCTATCGTCGCCGCTGCTCGCGAGCTTTTACTCACGGGTAGAACCTACGATGCGCGGTGGGATGTTATCAATTTGGACTTTATACTGAACATGACGGCGACGACAAAAACCCGTCGAGAGTGCCGATATAATTGCTATCGCAAGAAAAGTAGCCACGTGGCGGTCTTTGGTTGGAAAATAACTTAACAGCGCAGTCAACTTTAAGACTTTTCGACTTTAGGACTTTTAGGACTTTCTTTTTCTTTAGGACTCTAGAACACTCTCTCCCTAAATGAAAATAAAGCAATATGTCCGTTGGCAGTTACGAATATGTACTCCCTATTTCCATAAAATGAGAGCCATCTGTAAGTTCTACGTCGATCTTGTTCGTGGATCTGAAGGAATCTAAAGGACAGTTTTTGCAGTGTACAATGTGCATGCTGCAGTTATACTTTCCCCGGCCACAAGTTCGGCCAAATACAGAGTTTCAGCTTGGAGACTCTGACTGCTGCATTCGTCGTCGTCACGACCCCGTGACATCTGGTGCAGGTGCTCCCCGGTCAATGTACCGAACGCCCCCTACAGCCGTGAGCCACGCCCGCGTCGCGAAGAAGACACCAACACCATCAGCGACAGAAGAGCCAACCGCAGACCGAAAGGACTACCCTACATGACAAGTAAAAAGCCACGGCGACAAAGACCGCAGCGTCCCCTGCCACGATAGTGATGCAAGCCGCCCAGGGAGCCGACATTCCGTCGGTTGCCAAGTGAAGAGCGCGAAAACTGGCTGGAGACGTTCGAGAGGGTCTAAACGCTTAACAACTGCGCAACGTGTACTTTTACCAGGAAGAAGCAGCAAGGATGTCGCTCGAGAACTAGAAGTTCACACTACGAACTAGGGACCTCTATTTGCAGGGTTTTTTGCGAGACGTTCACGTTGCTTAAAAGCAAAGGACCGCAACCTTTCTGGAGACACGGTGCAACTCCCGAATGAAAACGTGACCATCTTCGCGGAAAAAGTGACCCGGCTGTTCCGGCGCGTTGACCCCAACATGCCTGAAGAGAAGAAGCTTCCTTTCCTCATGCGAAGAGTAAAGGAATAGCTCTTCGCTGGACTTATAAAAAATCCACCGAATACCGTCCGGGAATTTCTCTCGGAGGCAACAACAATAGAAAAGACGCTGGAAATGCGCACCTGGCAATTCAATCGCCGTTCGACGCCAGGCTACGCAGACATTCAATCACTCTGCTCAGACGGCCTCCGCGAGACCATAAGGGCCGAAGTACGCGAGGAGCTTCGTCTAATGTTCCCATCGTCCCTAGCTCAAGTTTCCTCGATCGCAGATCTTGTTCGAGAGGAAATCCAGCAGTCGTTGGGTGGTACCCTTAAACCGCCGCAGCTGCAGGCCGACGCAACGCCCCCTCCGCGCCCACATCAAGACGCCGCGCAGCCGCAGCAGTTCCGCCGCCTGGCACCACCGTGGCTACCAACAACGTCATACGGCCCGCCAGCCGGTCAGGAATACGCGCCGAGAAAGACCGACATTTGGCGCGCCCCCGACCACCGCACACTCTTCTACTATTGCGGAAATACCTACTGCCGCTGCCAGTACCGACAGATGGCATTGCGTGGGTTCGCCATTGACGCGCCGCGTCCACAGCGAGGCGAACAGCCACGCGGCTTCGCCACTACCTCGCAGGAGCGCAGTGGACACCTGGACAACCTTCATGTTCGCCGTCGCCAGGCCGCTATGTCTCGCCGCATTGCCGCCAGTACACTGGCACAACCTGGGGCCGGTCGCCTAGTCCGTATCCGGAAAACTTAGGGCAGCAACCGATGGAGGTGCGGTTGCTGTACGACGAAACATCGAAGACCCTCTGCCGCCGACGACGACGCCCCGACGAACTCTAAAGAAAAATCCGAAAGCCGAACGGAGCCCTGACGTCGAAACTTCGCGGCCGGAAGAAGACCTGACGACGCAACGTGGAATCATCGTAGCAAACCGACGTAGCCGTGACCCGACGCCGCGACCTAACCACAACGCAAGGCGACGAACTAGAGAACTCGACATATTATTCGACGGCCACAACATCACCGCTCTCGTCGACGCAGGAGCTGACTATTCCGTCGTCAGTGGACCGTTCACCAAAAAGTTGGAGAAAGTGAGGACTGCTTGGCAAGGCCACGGAATACGGACCGCTGGATGCCACCTAATAACGCCGGCTGGAGTCTGCACCGCAATGATCACAATTAATAACCGGACTTATCGTGCGAGCTTCGTAATCTTACATTGCTCCAGGGATGCGATACTTGGTATGGACTTCCTTAGTCACCACTGCGCCGTCATAGATCTGAGGTCTGAGTCAATAACACTAACTTCAGAAAAAGCCCTGCCATCCCACACGACGCCAGGACACCACGCATTGAATGCCATTGAAGAGCACGTCAGCTTTCCGCCTCTCTCCAGCGCCGTCATTTCTGTCGGCACCGAAGAACTAGCAGATCTTGAAGGCGTCATCGAGGGTGATTTGCACCTCCTTCTGAACCGTCGCGAAACAGCGCATCATAACAGAAGAAAGTGCCCGACCAATCCGTCAGAGCCCGCACCGAGTTTCGGCGCGAGAACGCGAGGTCGTTAAGAAATAGGTCGAGGAAATGCTACGCGACTACATCCTCCAGCCGTCCTAAGAGTCCGTGGGCGTCACATGTCGTGTTAGTGAGAAAGAAGGATGGAACCCTTCGTTTCTGCGTCGACTATCGTCGCCTAAAGAAAGTCACGAAGAAGGACTTGTGCCCTCTCCCACGGATAGACGACGCCCTAGATCGACTCCACAACGCGAAGCACATTTCGTCGATGGATCTCAAGACCGTCTACTGGCAAATCGAATTCGACAAGCGAGAATAAGAAAAGACTGCCTAATAACATCAGACGGCCTGTTCGAGTTCATGGTGAGGCCTTGAACGAACACCTTCGGCACCTTGAAGGTATACATGAAGCAATCAAGATCTCCGGACTCAACTTGAAGCCTGAAAAGTGCCACTTCGCGTACGAGGAGCTCTTGTTTTTGGGTGACGCGATCAGCAAGGATTGTGTTCGCCCAGACCCGCGGAAAAGAGCTGCCATTGCTGCCTTCCCGCCACCCATCGACTAGAAGGCCATACGCCAATTTCTCTGCTTGAGCGCCTACTACAGACGCTTCGTTAAGGAATTTTCACAAATCGCCGAACCGCTAACGCACCTCACGAACACCGACGTGCCCTTCAAGTGGGAAACGGCGCAAATCGAAGCATTGAAAGAACTGAAACGTCTTCAGATGCCTCCGATACTAGCATACGCCGATGCGGAAATCCACACCGATGCAAGCAGCGTAGTACTCGGCGCCGTCCTTGTGCAGAAGATGACTGGCTGGAAATGGTAACCAGTTATGCTAGCCGGTCACTATCAAAGGTAGAAATTAACTATTCCACAAGAGAAAAGAAGTGCCTGGCCATCATCTGGGCTACATTCAAGTTTTGCCCCTGCCTTTACGGCAGGCCCTTCAAAGTTGTGAGCGACCACCACGCCTTCTGTTGACTAGGTAACTTGAAGGACCCTTCAGGTCGCCTCGCACGTTGCAGCCCAAGACTTCAAGAATTCGACATTACCGTTTTTTCAAGTCCGGAAGAAAACACTCCGATGCCGACTGCCTGTCTCTTCCCCCCTCGACCGACCGCCGCAGGACGATCACCATGATGAGTGCTTCTTAGGAACCACAAGTGAAGACGACTTCGCCGAATGACCGCGAGCCGACCCCGAACTCAGGATTCTTGTGGAATATCTCAGGATTCTTGTGGAATGTCTCAGTATAATAAAATAATTGTAGGGGTTTTACGTCCCAAAAGCGCTCGTCTTTTGTGGTTCCTCGCTTCGTCCTTTGTGTTTTTTCACTGCCCCAGTTCGCTGAACGAAGAAAATGAATTACCAACTGGCCCACCTTTCGATCCTCCTGCTACTAAGTTCGAGAACATTTCGTTGCGCCGATGTTGACAAAATGCGACAAATACACTTTGAAATTATTGATGCTAGGCGCGCAGATTTCGGCTCAATGTTTAAAAATGCTACTTTGACCTAGATTTCATCCTCTATGAATAATCTTATGATGGTGAGATTAACGATATTAGAGCTCCCAGAGTGCACTTTATCAATCTAAGCCGATTCATTACTTCACATTTAGTGTTCCTTTAACATCTAAAATATTGGAAAACGGTACAGCACACTACCGTAAAAAAAAAACGTATTTTTACGAAGAGCTGTGCCTTGACTTGTTTTCTTCGTCCAATGAACACGCTGCTTACTTTTCCTCTTTATGAGAAAATTTCGCCAACGAAGCCAAATGAGCACGCTGCACCTTGTTGTTTTGAGATTTTCATCGGTACTTTAGTACAATTAAGATATGCTTAGTGTATTCGAGAGACGAAGCTTTTCGTCTTCTTTAAGCATTATTAAGATCATGTAAGGAATCGCTAGGTATCTTTCTCGGATACCCTCACTCTTTGGTTGGAGCGCATGGGTAGACAACCTACCCACCCCACGTGAACGTTAGTGGTTCGACTGTGACCGGCGATAGGTCCACGCCTGATAGAACGCGGGCTAGGGGCAAGAGCCGGGAGACAGAGTGCGTATAACTCCATTCAAGAGTACATACAAGACAGAGTACATAAAGGACCAATTTAATACAACACTCTAAAAGCACGCCATGCAAACAACTCTACATGGACTACGCGCGGCAAGCCTCGCTGCATTTACGCGACGCAAAACGCGCACCACGTGGTGACTAACACCCAAAATACTCTGTGTTTTCCACTTCCCCAGAATACTGGGGAAGTGGAAAGATGGAAGTGGGAGGGGAAATGGGAGAGGGGTAGGGGAGGGAGGGAGAGACGGAAAGTGGGAGAGGAGGTGTGTGGAGAGAGTTCACGCATGTGCAGTAAGAGTGGTCACGCCGCACACCACCACCACCACCGCTTTGAACTCCGCCGTAAGATGCTTCGCATCTAATAAACAAGCAATGGATGTAACACGATTAAGAAAGTCCCGGCGAGAGAGAGGAGAGGAGGGCCGACGCACGTGGCGCTTATCTGGGGTGGGTGCATCATCGAAGGTTCGAGCTGGGGGGCTGCGGGCTGCTGCTTCTCTGTCTTACGCTGCTGGTCGAGGTTGAGCAGATGCTCAAGTTCCACGCCGCCGCAGAAGATTGTCCGAACTCGAGCCGCGGGTTCTGCGATGTCAGGCTGCCGGCCACCGTTGGCCTGAGCGCCCGTTCACACGCTTCTACGGTTCAACGAACTCTGCCTGCTACTGCCGCACCGCGGCAGCATCACCGCTCCCCCTCTCCCTCGGCCCTGTCTGTTGTGAGTTACCGGAACCGGTCTTCGGGTGCACGGAAAAGCGGTAGTTTACTGGACCGTCGTGTCCAGCGGGCGCATTTTGTGACAGATCACAGCTAGGTATGCCAGGGAAGAGGACTTCTCTTCAACTGTCTATTGAGGAACACATTCGCATTCTAGGTAATTACCTAGACATGGCAACTTATAAACTGGCAGAATTGGTGCTATCCGTATAAGGCGCTTTCATAGTGTGTATAAGGGAAGAACGGACAAAGCAATGTCGTTTCATCGTAATATAAGCTGAAGAGCTGCAAGACTAAGTTTCTTGATGCTGGTTTATTGCGAACGAAACGGCGCACAAGAAACGTGGACGAAGGAAGATTAGACACGTGTCGAGTGCGGAGTGTCATCCACACTCTTGCTGCGCAGCTGTGTTTACTAAGCTGTTTTTATTGGTTGTGCTAGTTGGGGACCACCAGAAAGGTGGAAGCAGAGATTCATAAGAAATATTTACACATAGCTGTGCTTTGCGATCATGCGTTTCTTCTTTTTATTTTACATGCAGCCGACCAGTCACAGATGTCGTCGGTGTCCGAGGTGTCGTCGATGTCCTGTAAGTAATATATTGCGTCGAATCACCATATATAGCTGAACATATTTTCCTATACTGCGTAGGACAACTTGCCGTTGAGTTAGGCATGCATTAGGTGTAGTTTGCCGGACACCATGTAGCCTAACGCAAGATTAACGTTTGAAACATACTTTATGAGGTATGTTTCGAAGCATGATCATGGCCCAGTACTGCTTCAGACAAATATTAAGCGTTTGAGTATATATCTATATATAATAAAGACCTTGATGTTTTAAATTCACAGCTGTGGCCCCGGAGCCGGCTACCGACGACAAAGGTATTGTGAGCCTTCTTTAAACGTTGATATATTTCCAAAATAGATGCTGACATGATTACTAATTATTGTAACTTAATTTTTTTTCAGGGGTGTAAGTGACCTGTTTATTACTTCTAGCGCATAAATGAGCGGACAGTTGCAAGACCACCGGGCTTAGCCTTTTTTGGAATATGTGCCATCCCATTAATTTGTTTTTAACGAAGAAGCAGGGCTAGAACAAGAGGAAGATGAGAAGACAGATAGCGCTAACTAAATACCATATTTTATTGCTTTTGAATATCAATAGAGTATTTTATTCTAAAAAGACAGGGCGTGCAAACACGGACACAAGAAAGAAGTCAGGACACCACAAACGCCGACTAACAACTGAAGAGACGCACAACGGCTGAAAAGAAAGAAGGCACGAAAACTTATCTGCGCATGCCCATGCAACAGGCGAACCTATCAATCCGGCACGCGTGGTGGTCTACGTGGAAGATAACTGTTAAGGCATTTGATTTCATCTTTATGCAAGTTAATCGACGGTTGGCTCGCGCATGCACTACCACTATTCTCGATATGCCATGCTTCAATCATCAGGCGCGTTTCTTCATTTCTATGCCGGTACAACACTGCGCATTCATCAAATTTGGGCGTGCACTTACAATCTCGACAATGTAAAGATAGATTAGAAGGTGAGCCTCCTGTAAGCGATCTCTTATGTTCCAACAATCTCTGGTTGATGCATCGGCCCGTCTGTCCTACGTAGAAGCGGCCGCAGCTGAAAGGAATCTTATACACCACACTCGTACGGCAATCAGTGAATTTGTTGGTGTGTTTTACGAAACAAATATCGGTCCGCTTCTTGTCTTTTACTCCCTCATTCTTCCTCTGCGTATTTTAGTATTTTAGTTTGACGTTTTTACGCTCCGCTCAGCAGCTAAGCGGAGCGGGGGTGCGAGTGCGGATGCGCCCTCCGCTTAGCCGTAAGCGGGCTAGCGGAGCGAGGCCCACGCTCCGCTTACAGGGAGCCTAAGCGGAGCGCGGACCGTCGCTGTCGTTCCCGCTAGCGAGGGGTGTCGATGCGCGCGCCCTCCCTGACGAGTACTTCGACTTCCCGCATATTCCAAGATGGCTGCCTGCAGTGCTCAACGTGCCTCCCACGTGCAAGGCGGCTTCACGTTCGTCTGCGCAGCGCAAGCCGCGAAAACGCTTTAGAATAGACGAACATTTGTGCTTACTTCGAGTTGCCGAATTAAGGAAAGTGACGCGAAGTAGACAAAACGGCACAGCTCACGAAAACATCGCTACCGTGTTGGCGTCCAAACGAATTGGAGTGGATCTGGAATACAACATCGCTGACAATCGCGTGGCTATCTTGAAGTCGGCGCTTTTTTTTTCCGATGAAACGGACTGGTAACGCATTGTAAGCACACGTGTGAATAGTGAGTGAACACGTGAGTAATACATATTTGTTTTACTTTGTAAAAGTTACAAAACTGTCTTTCATTTTAATTAATGAGGCTCAACTTCGCCAGAGGGCGTTGCAACTGCGAAAGGTCCGCTCGGCAGCACAGAACGGATAAATAAAACGAAAAAATCGTCCGCCACTCCGCTACAGCTTAGCGGGCCTACTCGAAGCGGAGCGGACCGTAAAAACGTAAAACTAAAATACTCCAATATATGCAGGAAAAAACATAATCAGTGCACATATCGGGGAAGAGGATATCGCTTTAAAAATGCCAAATCACAGTATTGAAAGATGCATCACTTCATTTTTGCGAAGCGATAGCGGAAGTAACGCTGGCAAAACTTGTTCCGCTTTTCCGGATGCAAAAAAGGCTCAAAGATTTCACGTTGGTGTTGCTCTGCATAAGTGCCTAGTATTTCACAATCTTTAAAAACTGGCTCGCAATCACAATTTTGACTGTGATCTACAAGATCACTGCTCACGGACCCTTTTAGCGAGTCTCAATCTTTCATTGATACTTTGGCCGCTTTGGCCGATGGAGCACCGTCCGCAAATGAGGAGAATCTTATATACGTCGTTGCCTCTACATCCAACATATTGTTGCACGTGATTCTGTTTGCAAAGTGTTTTTCCTTGTTCACCAACCATTATTCCTCTTGCAGGTGCTAGGTAGCTTATGACGTGCGCTGAAGACAATTTATGCTCCGGCTTTAAGTTGTGTGATACCTTATGAATGTGCGGAATGTCCACGGTACTTCCATGTAGGTCCTCTTCTTTCGTTTGCTTTTTTGGTGATTTAAAAGTTGCAATCACTTCCTCAGAAAAATTAGAAAGCAAGGTAAAAATAAACCTGCTTTAAGTAGCCTCTGCAATTGCACTTGAAAACTTGCATTCACTTGGTGGCAACAAGACCGCGCAAGAGCTGCAAACAAACATGATTTTGGGGCGCCACGCTTTACCAATTGAGAACGTGAAGACGTGTAGGAAGTATACCTTTTAACGAAAAGGGTTCATACTGCCATCACACGTGATCATTGCTGAAATCTATTTGTATGTCTAGAAATTTGAAACTAGTAGTAGTGGGCAATTCAGTAGTCAAGTTTAGCTGTTTCACTTGAGAACGAAATCCGTCATAGTTACAACACGATGTCGTCGTCAACGTCAACGCGAAATCTTTGAGGCTTTTTGCATCCAGAAAAGTGCAGAATGTTGTGTCAGCCCAGTTTCTTTATCGCTACGCAAAAATGAATTCATGGATCTTTCAAAACTGTCATTTGGCATTGTTACAGCGATATCCCGTTCCCCGATAAGCATACTGATTGTGTTTTTCCTTGTAAATACTGGCGTGAAAACGCAATAAATTATGCTTTCTTAGTCAGCGTCCTATATATCTCCGCAATTTTCGCTCTTGTTGCAGTGCTGTTTCCTCCTTCAAATTCAGTATGTACCAACCAGCCCAATAGAAGACGCTAACACATTAATTTAACCGTTGCTGGTTCAGCTGCCATGAATATCTGAGGTACAGCCGCGGTCGCGTCTGTGTATAGCGCGCGAGCAGTCGATTTTCGCTCTGCGGGGCGACACCTTGAGGCCGTTTCGGGCTCTGACGTGGTCAGCCTGACTACTAGGCTGCGCATGCTCCTGACACACCATGTCAGAGCCCGAAACTGCGCTCTGCACAGACGTGACCGCGGCTGTACACCCTGCTAGGACATAAATACTTTAACGGGACCGACAATAAATTTTTATGGTACCTGTTTTCTTTATCGCAACGGAAAGGTTACCGGTGAAAATGTCTAATCATGGAATGGAAACGCGGAAAAATGTCGCGAAACACTTATAATCACTTGTTTTATGTGCGGCAAATATAAAGTCTTATACAAACAACACAGGCTGCAAACAGTGGGAGGTGAGCGCGAGAACGGTTATGCGCGGCGGTTTGCTGCGCATGTGTGTACTCCGCTTCGCATGCCCCGCTGCTCGGCATGTTCCACTAGTTGCCGCGAAGGCAGCGCCGCTTGTCCGAGTGCCGCTCCTTTTACCTCGTCAGCAGCGCAGAATGGAGCTGGGATGAATATTAAATGTACACTAATTTTGAGCACTGATAATGGTGCGCGTGAAAGTGTCAACCTACGTACAGCAAAGTAAACGACTCCATAATCCCGCTTCAAGGCTCTTACGCTACGCTGCGCGACCTAGCGTTTTTTATTGTTTTTGCTACTGTCAAATGCTATTTAAAAATGAAAGTCATATACAGATCGTGAAAAGAATGCTTGAATATGTCACTATGATTCAGGGTCTTTCCATTTCCACCAGTATCTATTACACGTTCTGTAGAACGGTTGGCCCCTTTAGGTTCAACGACACAACGCTTTGTCAATCAGCTCCTATTGTCGAATGACACCATACAAATGTGAATCACTTTTTATTTATAATAACCTAGGTGCATGTTCAGAGCAGTTGTCTCCAGATTTAGCAATCTGTATGCGCACCAGAGCTGGGTAGTGATAACAGGAAAAGTATTCTGTAGTACAGATGGCGAAATACGTGGTTTGGAAGCCTAAAATACTGATGAGCGTCCTTCGTTGTCGTTGTGTTTGAGCAACCGAGCGCGCTGCAAGTGTCGAGCTGATACCGTTGTTAGTTCGTGGTCATCCTGTGCGTGTTCTTTTCGCGAGTCCTTTGCGCTTGATGGGCGCGCTGCAAGTATCGAGCTGCTTGGTATTCTTCTTGTCACTTTGTAATTTGTTGCTATCGCATTCATTGGTTCGCCTTTTCGGCAAACTCTGACCTTTTTAGAACATCCATTATTTGCGACGCACGTGATGAGTGTTCTGCGTGTTAAGGTGTTTACTTCACGGCAGTCGGCGGCAATACGCAGTGGCGACAGTCAAGGCAAAAGCACGCACTCCGAGCGCGAGCGGCGTTCTCTCAGGAACGAGCCGATGAGGACGACCCACTAGAAGCCGCTGGAGAGCGCAACCCATTGCAAAGTACCAAGGCTTCGACACAATAGCCCCGGGTACGAAAAGGGAGCCGCCCGGCTACCTAGCAGCTCGTGATTATGAGCGGGTCAAGTAGGCCTTGAGGCGCTCCACGTTCACATTATCGGGCCCTCGACGGCGCATGTCCGAAGATGGCTCATGATGGCTCATTGGGTTCGATCACGTAGTTGATCGGAGGTGTGCGGTCCACGACACGGTAGGGGCCTTCGTATTTCGGCAATAGTTTTGTAGAAAGGCCATTTGCAGTGTTAGGGACCGAGAGCCATACGAGCGCTCCAGGAAGGAACGTGGGCTCAGAAGTGGTGGTGCTACCGCGAATGCTCTTCTGTCGTGCTTGTTCTTGCGTCGTAGAGGTCTTGGCAAGCTCGCAACAGTCTTCAGCAAGCCTGGCTGTGGCAGAAATAGGTGGACACTAAGATGGTTCCGCCTTGTATTGAAGTATATGGGGTACATATGGGATAAGATTATGAAAAAAATTACGAGAAAAGCGTAGGAGAAAGCAGAAAAGTCGTGCTTTCTTTCGTAGTATGCGCTAAAATGTACCCCATACATTTTAACCAACTCTCCCAGCAACAGGTCTTACTCTTGTATGGAAGTATCGTGTCGATGGTGTATGACGGATGCCTTCCGCACACTAAGAAGTGTGGTGAAAAACCAGTAGTGCTCTGAGGGGCGGTATTGTATGCGTAGGTGACGAAGGGTAGAATGACATTCCAATTTGTGTGATCGGCGGCGACGTACATTGAGAACATGTCACCGAGCGTACCGTAAAAGCGCTCGGTTAGGCCATTCATATGCCGGTGGTAAGCAGTAGTTTTGCGGTGAACAGCATGGCACTCTTTGAGTATGGCTTCGACAATTTCTGACAAGAAGACACGGCCTCGATCGCTGAGAAGCTCCTGGGGCGGACCGTGACGCAGTGTGAATCGGTGTAGCAGGAAGAAGGCAACATCGCGCGCTGTAGCCGCTGGGAGGGCGGTGGTTTCGGCGTATCGCGTGAGATGGTCAACAGCGACGATAGCCCAGCGGTTACCAGCCGACGTCAGAGGAAGTGGTCCATACAAATCGATGCCCACGCGCCCAAATGGACGGTTAGGGCAAGGTAGTGGTTGTAGACATGCTGGCGACCCGCGCGTTGCAGGTTTTCGGCGTTAGCAATCGAGGCAGGAGCGAACGAACTTCTGCACGTAGCGGTACATCCCTCGCAAGAAGTATCGTTGTCGAATGCTATGGTAAGTTTTGGATACCCCAAAGTGCGCGCATTGCGGATCAGAGCGGAAGGACTCGCATATTTCAGAACGAAGACTGTGGGGTATTACGAACAACCACTGGCGGCCGTCATCATTGTAATTGCGTCATTGCAGTAGGTCGTCACGAATGGCGAAATAGTGGGCTTGACGACGCAACGCGCGAGTAGATGGTGTTGCCAACGGATCAGTGAGCAAGTCTATGAGCGAGGCGATCCCTTTATCCTTGCGCTGTACGGTAGCGATGGTGTGAATGTCGATGGAAGAAACGGCAATGCAAGATACTGAGCAGCTGGCGTTGTCGTCAGGCAAGGGTGAGCGCGAGAGGGCGTCGGCGTCAGCATGCTGGCGTCCGTTACGGTACAGCACGCGGATGTCGTAGTCTTGGAGGCGAAGTGCCCAGCGGGCGAGACGGCCTGAGCGATCTTTGAATGACGACAACCAGCATAGTGCATGATGGTCGGTGATGACATGAATGGGCGACCATACAAATAAGGTCCATACAATATCGCCAGGCATTTCCTTTCGGTGACGGTGTAATTGGTCTCGGCTTTAGTGAGCGTACGCTTACTATGTATATGCCACGACATATTCAGGGAACCCTGGTTTGTGCTGCGCAAGGACAGCGCCGAGGCCTACATCGCTGGCGTCCGTGTGTACATTCGTTGGGGCCGTAGGGTCGTAGTGCCGTAGTAAAGGAGGAGACGTCAACAAACGACGTAACTTTCCGAACTCGTCGTCGCACTCCGACGACCACGAATTTAGGGGCCCGTTACTTCAAAGGAGCTTCATCAGCGGCGATATGATGGTGGCAAAGTTTCGTATGAAGCGTCGAAAGTACGAACACAGTCCTACAACACTGCGCAGTTCTTTCACGGACGTAGGTTTCGGAAATTCGGCCACGGCCCGAAGCTTGGTCGGATCGGGAAGGATTCCGTCCTTGGACACGACGTAGCCTAGGATTGTCAGCTTCCGTGCTCTAAATCGGCACTTCTTCAGATTAAGTTGGAGGCCGGCGTTGCTCAAACGCGTCAAAACATGCCGCAGACGTTGGAGATGTGTGGAGAAGTCCGGAGCAAAAACCATGACGTCGTCCCGGTAACACAAGCACGTGTGCCCTTTCAAGTTGCGAAGAACGGTGTCCATAATGCGCTTGAAGGTTGAGGGCACATTACAAAGACAAAACGGCATGACGTTGAACTCGTACAAGCCGCCGGGCGTGACAAAGGCTGTCTTCGGTCGAGCGTCATCCGCCATGGGTACTTGCCAGTACCCCAAGCGCAAATCAAGAGATGAAAAGAATTCTGCTCGTTGCAGGCTGTCGATCGCGTCGTCGATTCGCGGCAGCGGATAAACATCCTTGCGAGTGATCTTGTTGAGTCGTTGGTAGTCCACACAACCGTCCATCTTCGCAGCGAGAACAACGGGAGACGCCCATGGGCTGTACGAGGGCTGAATAACGTCGCGTCGAAGCATATCGTCCACTTGCTCATTAATGACCCGACGTTCTGCGGGAGACACGCGATATGGACGTTGCCGCAGTGGTTGTTGGGCGCCAGTGTGGGTGCGATGCGTAACAGCGGAAGTGCGGCCGGGAGCAGTTTGCCGAAATCGAAAGAAGAACGCAATTCTTCCAGCAGGCATAGAAGTTGGGAACGCTGGACCGATGTGAGGTTGTCAGCAATGGAGGACCTAAACACATCAGCAGGTGAGGAATCGGACGTAGAAACAGCACTGAGCGTACGGGAACTGGGACAGTGCGTGTCATCGTGTGCGTCCATAACTTGTGCGTCTTCGAGGGGTTCCGCTCTGTCGAGACATTCCCCTCGCACCAGCGTGACAATGTATGGAGATGGGTTGTTAAAGGAACCCTGAAACGGTTTTTAAAGTTTTGTCAGCGTTTAGGCAGGAGCATCCCCAAATCATTCGCACCAGAAATTAAGCGACGCACCGTGTACCAAGACCGCTACGGAATTTATATCTATACCCTCCTCCTGACCACTGCCTTGCACCCTCAACTCAGACACCCTGGCATCGCCGTCATGGCCTCACATATTGCGCGTCGACGGGTTGCGCGCCATCTCGGAGGCCCAACAAAGACGAAGCTCGCGGAGTGGTTGATATCTGCTGCGACAGGTGCCCCTAGACTACCAGCAGATCTTATTTTGTTCTCCTGTACGTCGACAATCTGTAAAAGGAAACCGAGAAACAAAAATCATTCGAGAACGATCAACGAGAAGCGTAAACTCGGGCAATATAGTTGTGTCTTCAGGGGTGAAGTTACAGCCACAAAAACGCGGATCGTGGCGTTAAACGGAAAGCGACAGCGCGACGCTCATTGCAGCGACGAGCTGAAGCGATTCCGCTCACCATATGCCTCACGAACATTGCACGATTCCGTAGCTTTACAAGTCACCAATTGCGAGAAATTGCTAGATATGTGGTACACAACACAGTTAGGGCAATTCATTGTGTCCAAGAAAAGAAACCTCGAGATAAACACTGTCGCTCAGTTCACGTCAACACGGAGCATGTTGTAACATAGGCAGATGACGCTCGCTGCCCACAGGAGGTTCAGTGACGTGGACTGGACATATCCAATCAGATCAGCCGCCTGCCTGACGTCGCTCTTCCACGACGACGCCAACTGGAAATGGGCGGTTCGAAAATGCGTTTGGCTAAGACACTGTGATCGGTGCCGATTCGCAGCTTTAAAGCTTTGTAATGATTTATACAGTTTACGCACAGAGCTTAAATTGGTCTGTAAATGATCCTTAGGACTTGCTATACCGGCCTGATGTGTTCGTACAAAATCGTCAAAACCGTTTCAGCGTCCCTTTAACGATAATTTCAGTGCTGCCCTGAGTCACTTGCACGGTCGCGCAAGGTACCAGCAAGCCTCTCCTTGTGCAAACGTGGACAGATGGCGAAATGAGTGCGATCGTGTCGGAGAGATCGGTGCAGTCGACTGACAGCGCCGTCGACGAGTTTGGAGGTACTTTGGTATCTTCTTTGACGAGGATCTTCCTCGATACCGATGAAGTGTCTGCCGGCGTCAAATCTGAACACGGGGAGAGTTCAATTTCGGCTGGTGCGCAATGAATTACGGCGTCGTGACGGGAGAGAAAATCCCATCCCAGGATGACGTCGTGAGAGCATGCAGCAATTATAATGAACTTGACGTCGTGCAGAAGGGCCTGAATGACGACGCGAACTGTGCATATTGCTGTAGGATGAATACTCTGGGAGCTGGCTGAAAGGAGAGACATCCCAAAAAGTGGCGTCCTCACTTTTCGTAGTAATCGGCACACTTTTTTGTCGATAACGGATACGGCGGCTACAGTGTCGACAAGGGCAGATCACGTTCGATGGGCTTGTCTGAGGGCTTTCGTAGTTCGAAAGCGTAGCAGCCCTTGCCTCGTGGACTGCGACGACTGGTTTTCCTGGTCGCGTGCGACCGGACGTGGGCGATTCGGCGACAGTGTGCGACGTCGTGGAGACGGAGAGCGCCGAGTAGATGTAGCTTGGCGTGACGTCGGTGACAGAGGCGTAGGTGGGGCATAAATTGTGCGGTTCGAGTGGCTGCTGGCGGGCGACACGACTTGACGCGGCTGGACGCGATTGCAATAACGCGCCACGTGGCCGGCGTAACCGCATGCGAAGCCTCTGGGGCGGTTTTCAGGTGTGCGCCATCGGTTCGCTGGAGCAGGGCCCGCCCATGGCGCAGGACGTGATTGACGGGGTGGCGACTGATATGACTGCATCGTGGGCTGCAGTCGTGGCCTCTGCATGACGTCGGCGTAGGTAGCCGGCACTGCCGCTTTCAAGGACTGAGGTCTAGGGGCGGCTTCGGCGTAACTGTGTGGGGCAGCCGTACGCTCTAAGCACGGTAACGTTTACTAAAGGTGCACATTTTCACAAATTTGTGTACTTATAAAATAGAAGTTATCTAGTAACCTTTAGTACCATGGAGGAAGGAATACTAAGGAGAGGCCCTGACGTCACATTCGTGAAGCCTCCACATCGCAAACACCCGCATCGCCTCCTAGCGAAGGCGCAGCGAAACGTTTCGCGACTTCCGCCGCGACGTTCGCAAGCGCATGCGCGCATCGCGAAACTTTGCAGTCTTTTTTTTAGTTTGTTTTTCGCCGTGCAAGCGGTGTAGTCGATTCACGCGTGCTGCTCTTTCTGTGTGTTCGTTAGGAAAGCTACGAAATGCCCAGCTGTTGCGTATACCCTGTGCAAATCGCGTGCACTGCGGGCAGTACCGGTTGTCACTTTTCATGTGTACGTATACGTTCGCTTCAGTACTGATCACTAAGGCATGGTATTTGCATGCGGAGCTCTCGGATGTGCGCTCTGTTGCTTCTTACTCGTTGTGTCAACTCGGAACACACGTGAAATTTTGTTTTTGGCGTCTGACGCGCCGTACATACCATGCGCTGAAGGCATCGTACGTTTTAGAGGCTGTGTCGTTCAAGCGAAATGGCAATAAACTTTTGTTGTTGTTATCGGACTGTGCGGTGACTCGGACTGTGCGGTGACTGCAAGGTGACTGTACGGAGTGCGGTGTGCGCTCGTTGCGTGCGCACTGGAATTACAAACTTTACGTGCACGATCGCGTATACAATGCAGCGGTGTCTTCTTTTCGACGTGACGTTACGTCAACTATGGGTTGGCGTTGCGCCGAATAGCTACTGTGCTCGCTCCATATACACGAGCAAATAACCGCTAATCGGGCAATAGATCTGGAAATCGGGCTACGAGAAAGGAAAAGAAAGGCCTAACGCCCAGCAGAACGCGTAAGTCACTGCGAGGTGAGTTCGAATACGATGAGGCAAAGGCTGAATGTTTTTTTATTACGGCACGTACCGGTACTTTCTGTACTGTTGCACAAAAGCGCTCCGCGAAGAATTTCAGCACGCAGCGCTCGGGCCTGCCACGCACGAACAGCCTGGTAAACGTCTGCTTGCAACATTTCACTGCGTGCGAACCGCACAATACGCGCTAAGTTTACGCCGGGACTACAAATCCGAGCAGAAGCGAACCACCGCGGAGAGCACGCCGCGGGGCGTCTGCTGTTTTGTTTGCCCCATACCGGTTTGTTTGCCCCATAAATCTGACGTCACTTCCGCCACACTTTTCGCAATGCATTGGGATACGATAGGGCCTCTCCTTAGTTTTTCCTTCCTCCATGTTAGTACCCGTTCATAGTATCGAGCATTCTCACGTAAAAATAGAGGTTACGTTGTACTGTACACGGTATACTGTTTACACAAAACGGCTTGCAGGAGATTTTATACGGCCACATCACGTAAAAATAGAGGTTACGTTGTACAGTACACGGTATACTGTTTACACAAAACGGCTTGCAGGAGATTTTATACGGCCACATCACGTAAAAATAGAGGTTACGTTGTACAGTACACGGTATACTGTTTACACAAAACGGCTTGCAGGAGATTTTATACGGCCACATCACGTAAAAATCGAGGTTACGTTGTACAGTACACGGTATAGTGTTTACACAAAACGGCTTGCAGGAGATTTTATACGGCCACCGCTCTGCGCCTCTTCTTTCCTTCGCTCTTCTTTCTTCGACGCATTCCAGGAGGTTACGCTCATCACATGCTTGGATCAGCCAGTTGTGCCACAGCAACGGAAGCACAGCCTTCCACTCTTTCGCACTTCGTGCTGCGCATGCCTCGTGTTTTTTCGGCGCTTCCTTGTGCTGTTTTAATACACCGTCCATATACGTACGCTAAGAAATGCGAACCTTTGCGGAAGGTGTCACATGGAAGGTGCTTCTCGGAACACACGCGATGGCGCATTGTAAAAAATCAAGTGCATGACTGCTTATACAACGTGACACTTGCGGTGACCGAGGCCAAACGCGTCGCCTTCGCTCATTAGAAGAGGCAGCTAACAAAACATTCGCATATTCGAGGCGACTTGGAGTTAGCATGCACTACAGTAATGATCAGCCGCTATTATTATTAAAATGTGGTCGGCCCGTCAATATCAGTGAGGACCGGAGGTTTTATAACAGTACCATGATATAAGTGTCAGGCAATCCTCTCTTGGTCCAACTTCTATGCAGTTTAAGCAGGTTGACCTGATTATAACACATCAATTATTTTTTCCTGCCCGTGCAATTTCATTGACTGTATGATTCGTGCTTATCAAACTATGTGTTATCTGATAATGAATACCAGCCGTCTATTTGTTATAGGGCTATTTGCCATTTTGTTCACCTTGAAATATGGGATCAGCATTGGTAACGTGGATACTGACAAAATGGGAAGTTGACAAAGCAGGGAAGCTGCTGAAGGCGGTAAAGAAATGCGCGGAGAAGTAACACTGCTCCTCACGGCGTAGAGTATATTCAAAATTACAGACCACTCGCCATACGCCACGTTAAGTCAGTTTTACGTACTTCTCGAAAAAACCCAAAGATATGTCTGAAATCATCGCGTAATAAGTAGCTGGCTGGTACGTTTGTGCATATTATCAGAAAACTATTATCATGCATATTATCAGAAATGATATTATCAGAAAAACACGCAGTAAATGTAAATGTATGCATACGCAAAACATACAATAATACCAAGAGCGCATATCAAGAGCCGGAACGCGGTTTTCTCGAGAGATGCAAATTGTAATGCTTAAGCATCTACGTAATTGGATCAAGAGAGGATACTTGTCTGATACACATGGAACAACTCATGATTAAGAATATCTCTCAATCACCTGCTCTTCTTAATTCTCGTTTTAGTGGCAGACCGCATTTGAACGACGCGATGCTTGTGGGCGAAGGTGTGACGTTATGATGCATGCAAGCTCTAAGCCAACTCCAAAGGAAATTGTTTTGTGTTTTTTCTTGCGATTAGG
Source organism: Rhipicephalus sanguineus (assembly GCF_013339695.2). NCBI lineage: Eukaryota > Metazoa > Arthropoda > Arachnida > Ixodida > Ixodidae > Rhipicephalus > Rhipicephalus sanguineus. The sequence goes on along the minus strand of NC_051181.1, from coordinate 23,886,170 downwards.
GAAGCGTACATCTCTTGCCACGGACACCGAAATTGTCGTGCTCTAAGCAGACATGCATGTACCAGAATTATTGCAAAGCTCCAGCGTGTGTATTCAGGAAAGGGCAGGCCATATGACACCTCCGTAAAAGTTCTCATCACTCTGTGTACATATTTGTACGCTGCATGATAAAGCAGCAGAAAGAAGTACGAAAGATTAGGCGTGCTCGAAAGAAGCACTAAAGGAAGAGCCACGCTTCTCTTGCTAGACGACACTTGGCTGGGCCGATCATGCGCGTAGCGAGCAGTCCGAAATGAGTCGCAGAAAGAAGATCGAAAGAAAAAAGAGGCACATACCCTTTGTTAGGCGACACCTGGGTCGGTGGACCACGGGTAGAGCGGTCATACTGAGTGGATCCCCCTGCAAATAATACGTGATTAGCTTCGTGCTACTTCTTAAGTACACTAATGTGTGCGGCATACCATAACTGCTGGCACTTTGCACATAAGCAGAACAGATGAAACCCAGAGAGCAGCCAAAAAGAGGGGGATTGTCAGTCCTTTACTTTCGTCGCTCGGGTTTTGCGAGCTCACGAGAAATTTTCTGAAGAAAAAAAAAACATGCACTAATCAAAAAGAATCCACATTTCATTGCTTTATACTTCCAAAGCAGAATACGTCAAAGTTAGCGCGACAGTCATAAATACACATAAGTTTATAGATTTATAGCTTCAGGGACTTGTCTAGCTGATAGAAGGCCGCCGGTATTCACACGTTTCTCCTTGTTTTCAACTGTGGTTAGTACAAATTTACAGAAGCAGGTGGTCGGGATCTGCAGTCAAACCCTCTCTTGCTGCACGCACCATCATGTTTCATCAGTCAGTATGTCAGTTACTGATTCTGCAACCTCTTTGCTGGACAGTGGGTCCTAAAAAGAGAGGACCGTTATTTCACACTATTCCAACGGTTACTGCCACTTTGTACACAACTGCCGATAGCATGTAATGTGAGACACATACTACACGCCCCACCCCCCCTCAAAAAAAAAGGGTGTCACTTTACCAATCCATAGGCCTTCCTCAAATCTAGTATCCTGTGCAATACGTTTATCGGAAAACCAAAATCTTATTTGAAAACGCACGTTAATCCCAAGTGTAATTTACTTCTCTTTAGCACAAGAGTCAGCAGTACAAAAATGTACGTGACAGTTTAGTAGCAGAAACACGACAGCAGGTGATTAGAAACAGAAATACTACAATTTACATTTTTCAGTGACCATACCTGGCATTTCACGTGGAGCTTGAATATACTCGTACCTAATTGTTTTCCTCAAGGGGCATATTCCACTTGAAAGTTCATAACCTCGGCTGCACCAAACGTAAGGCATATCGGCGTCTGGAAGTTTCCAAGCTGCCTGATAGGAGATCCCCCCAGCATGCCTTGGGAGGGATGTATGCTGTAAACAGTTCCAACGCAACACATTGAATATGGCGGAAAAAAAAAGAACAAAAATTTGTGCTCTCTACGTACCTTTTAACATTCTGGCTTTGACAGTTATATCACATGTATACTGATTCATCTTTTTTAACCACAATGACACGTTGCTTTCACCCTAGAACAGAACGAGAACAAAAAAAAAGTTATCTTAGTGTCAGAGAACAAGCTCTCATCGCCAAAGAACTAAGAACATCCAAAAGACATACCAACCACACCAACCATGTCCCCCTTTGGACTCCTACTTTGCACGATTGCTGGCATTCGTGCTATCTGAAAAATCGTTAAGCCACAGCGTATCATTTATTGCGTAACATATCATTCTCAGCTGCCCCGTTTCGATACCGACGCAGTTAGACGTAATCGAGCGATGCAGAGCAAATACTGTCGGTAACAATGCGTAAAAGCATGACATAATTTATTTTTCTGACTCGACCCAACTCTTACATTAGCGTAGGCATGAGCATGAATTATCTGAATTTTGAATATCGTACATTGTGATCTGTATGAGTGCAACTATGGAACGAAGATGACTTCAGCATATATTTGTGTAAGGTTTAAAGTTATATCAAGACGCAGAAGTTTGAACTCTGATGGATGCCCGTCTGGTTGGAATGATACATGGTGACGTTAGAAAACCCGAGGCACTGAGCCGACTAAAGCAAAAATCATACACACACGCACGCACACACACACGCACGCACGCAAGCACACACATACACAGACGCGCACGCGCGCACACACGCACGCGAGCACACACACACACACACGCATGCGCGAGCGCATACGCGAGCACACACACACGCACACGAGCACACACGCGAGCAAACACACACACACACGCACGCACGCACGCGCGAGCGCATACGCGAGCACACACACACACACACGCGCACACAAGCGAGCAAACACACACACGCACGCGAGCACAGACGCACGCGCCAGCACACACACACACGCGCACGAGCACAAACGCGAGCAAACACACAGACAACACACGCACGCACGCGCACACACACGCGCACATGCACTCACACACGCTTACGTAAGAACGCACACACATAAACGCGCACACAAGAACGCGCCGGCTCCCACACGGGAGCCTTGTTCACAAGTAAAATGAAAACATGTGTCCGAGCAGTTCGCTTTAAATACGCTTCGACTCGAGATAAAGACGTCGTGACAGTCATTTTAGGGGCGAAGCTTCTTAAGGCGGCACCCGTTCATCCCTCGTCGTAGTGCGTAACCAGTCGTAATGCTAGTACCAGATCTTGACCTCCAAGGTGGTGCCGGTGGGAGATTTTAGGGGCGAAGCTCCTTAAGGTGGTACACGTTCGTCCCTCGTAGTCGTAGTAGTCGTAGTGCGTAACCAGTCGTAACGCTAGTACCAGATCTTGACCTCCAAGGTGGTGCCGGTGGGAGATTTTTCCTTTGCGTTGTTGAACAATAAAAAATTCGCAGCGTGCGCGTTAACTAAAAATTACACCATCTCCCGCTAAAGGGGACCATGAGGCGATGCGAAGCCGGAGCACTTGCACGATCGCGTTCCGTTGGCGTTCGTTGGGCATGCTACCGACCTCGCGTCGTGGAACGCGAAGAGGGACGCTACGCGCGTCGTATCTTCCATCTAGCCTGGCCGTTAATTCTCGCAGGGCGAGCGGGGAACGCGGTCGACAGGCGGGCGAGAGGGGGCAGCGTGGGAGAGGAGAGAGAACCGGAGAGGACGCGCATGCGCTCGAGCTCATCGCGGCGTTGCGCAGGAGAGAATTTCGGCATGTCTAGCCCCCGTTTCAGAGGAAGAGTGGAAAGGGGGAGGGGAGAGGGGAATGGGAGAGGGAAAGTGGAGAGGGGAAGGGGAGAGGGAAAGTGGAGAGGGGATGGGAGAGGGTGAGTGGAGAGGAGGTGTGTGGAGAGTATGCGCATGCGCAGTAAGGGTGATCACGCCGCACACCACCACCACCACCACCGGATTGAGCTCCGCCTTAAAGGGCCCCTCACCAGGCCACATTGACGTCAGACTCTGCCCAGGCGGCGCTGCGAAAAACACCGCCACCAGCGCCCTCATCGTAGCCCTGGCCCTAACTGGGTAGTGCAAAGAGAGCCGCCCGCAAGCGAATGTGCATAGACCGCAATATAACCCTCCTCTTTCGTTGGTGTCGAGGCGCGGTTTCCTGAAAATCAAGGACCTGGAAAGCTTCTTCCGCCAATCCACGCTTCAGAAACAAAGGAAGCTGATCAAAGCGAACTGCGAGTACAACGAAATAAGTTTTAGTTATTCCCGCGCGCTGCAACTCGCAAGTACAAGCGAGCATCACACGACACCGAGTTCGAGGCAAGCCCTCCGACATCCGTTCTCTAGAGCCTAAATGCGTTAAAATCGGGTATATACGTATGCCACAGCGATAAAGTACCTACATACACGATCAATTTACTTAGCTATGCATCTTACGATCAGTGGTACAAAACTCGGTTCATCAGGGGCGAATGGCCCCGGCGATTTTCGCCTTTTCAGTTGCATTCTGCCTTAATTCATCTCTCGCTTCCTGTGCATTGGAGTGTTTTATTACGCATCCTCAAATGGTCTCTTGATGGTCGTCTTCCGTTTGTATGTACTGCAAATGGGGATACGTGCGTGTCCACTTTCGCGGGGTACAACCAAAGGCAAAACCGTGGCCTCCGAGATAGCTACGGCAACCGCGGAGGACACGGGCGAAACAAACCTGAAGGGGGTCACGACCAACATTCTGCGATTTACTTGTATGACGCACGTGGTGTTAGCTAGTTAGAACCAGAACTCTGAGCCTTCAAAATGTACATACGTCTGCGATGCTGTGTTGTGACGACCAACTCGTCGCGGTGTGCGTATCACGCGTCTCCAGTCTGCCTCTAGCTGCTCACTTGGTGTTACACGATAAGCACCGCGGTCAGAGCCTTTGCTGACCTTCATAGTCAAGGTTACCACGGTTTTGCATCAGGGCTACGCCAAAACAAGAGCAGAGCCACACATTCATGCCACCGTCTGTGGAGAACGCGGGTACTTCGCTTACCCAACGCGCTCGCAACGGCCCGTATCCAGCGCTCTCGCCTTTCTTCGTACGACAACTATGGAAATCGGTAAAACTGAACGTTGTTTTTCAGTCTTTTACGTCCGTGGCAATTCACAACGCAACAGTGCGTCTTTTGCGGAGTTTCTTCGTAGCGTGCGGAGGGCTCTCGTCTGCTGCTGTTTTCGCCGTCGTTCAGGCGAATTATCCAGCAAGCACTTCACGGACGGTTCGGTGGCGCGTCCGACTAGCGGGAGAGCAATTCACAGCTCTCGTTCTGAGTGCTAAATGCGCAAACACACGCGACATTAAGCTCAATCGTTGTTTCGCACTCGCTAGTTGCACCTGGTCCCATAGCAAACTATGCGAGGAGAGTCGGTCTACGCACTACTCAATACTTCTCCGACAGGTGGCGCCACACATCTTGGAAACTCCAGAGTCTGACGTCTATAGCAAATTTTAGTTAGACGCTGGACGTTGTTGTGTGCCGAATGAAGAGCAGTATGCCGCAAGAATTTTTCAAATCGGTTCATTACGAGCTGAGAAAAACAATATTTGTAGCGGCGCGAAACCATGACGCGAGGAGGCGAGTTCCAAACCCTTGCCGCTCGCCCCGTGTAGCCTTAGCAAGCCAAATCCCTTCCCTGCCCTCTTCACTTGACACATACGCATGAACACGTCATGCGCATGCATGGTCACGTGCGCATGACGTGCCCGAGCCAGCTCGCGTACGCGAGCGGCGTTGCACGGCCGCTACCTTTTTTTTTATGTAGTGGCCGTGGGCGTTTTGTCGGCGTTCTCTGTGGTGTACAGCCTGTTTCTGCGGGACGGGCATGAAAGTTGAGACATTTGTACGGGCACAAGAGTGGCGGTGTCATGAGCCAGTGCCGCATTAACGTTTACTTCGACGCGGTAGAATAAATGAGCATAATGAGTGCTCGAACGCACCAGAACATCACTTTCGTTTCCAGGGCTGGCGTCTGCTCGATGCGCTAACCGCGGGGACACGAAAGCATGGGAAAGGGAGGCACAATAGCCCCGTATCTCGCTGCAATTCACGAAAAAAAAATGAAAAGGGCGCACACAATCCCTTTGTGTGTCTCATTATTTCTCTCAAGTTTTATTAATCTATTCAAGCAACAAATTACACAAACTACACATGTCGTGTCAAATAATTATCGCAGTGTCGCATGCTACTGTTGGCAACGTCAGAACACAGTCGTCTACGTAGAGGAGCGACGTCACAGCACTACCATCTGCGTAGGGCCATTTTCTCATGTACGTCATCCCCTCATTCTCTAAAGCGCGCGCCCGCGAGAGGAAGGGCAAGCAGCGTTCACCTTGAAATTTGACCCATTTCCGCGGCGCGTAGCGTTGCAAATTTTGGCAGACCTGATTGTGAACGCCCAGTGTATGCATTGCGCTCGTTAGCTCAAAATTGTCAAACCTGGTGAGGGGCCCTTTAAAGAGCCCGTAAACAGGCTGGGGACTTTTTTTTTTTACACCCGCCAAACAAGCTCGCTAATCCGTGCAGTAGACCGCGGCGATCACGTTTTCCGAATATTACAGCGCTGCGCGCCGTGCAGACCCTTCGTTTCGAAAAACAATTCCCGCGCTTCTTTCCTACGCCTGAGCAATCCTCCTCGTACGCGCAGTGACGTCAACTCGGCGATCGCCGAGTTGACGTAGCACTGAGCTCGTCGATTGGTCTAAACCAGGCCTCAACAAACAATTGTCAAGTTAACGTCAGTTCCTGTTCCCACCCACCGCTACGAAACTGCGCCTTGTTTTTGGCCCTGCGGTGATGCGGTTTTCGGCCACGCAGTTAGGGTGGCTAACGCAGTTGTCGCGCGTATATTCCTCGCACCGCATAGCACCTGCACGCACTTCACCTTCGACATGAGGCGAAGCGTTGTTCAGTTGCCGGCTGCAAATCGAGCGGGGAGGTAGCTCGGACGGGTCGCGCTTGCTCGCGCGGCAAGCGGGGTTCTCCAGGCTTTTCTCTCGCGCCCCTTCGACGTCTCGGAAAGCAAGCACGCATTCCTGCTGCGTTGTGAACTGTCACAAAGGTTTAAAAATAGTGAAGAGCCGAAAACTGCCCGTCAAGTTACGGTACACGTGCGACAATATAAACAATAAACAACCAGGAGCCGCAGCAAGCGGAAGTGTATTGCGACTGATCGAGCTCGCCCATGACGTCAATTGTTGACGTCGTGTCACGTTGCCGAAGTGGGCGAAGTCACGACGACGGGCTACGCCTTTTCCTCCATGTGGCGGAGAAGGGTGGTGAGGCCGCGCGAAAATTTGAAACCAGCTGAAACGGATGTTCTAACCCCTGTAACTTCCTTATTATAGCACGTACTCGCAAAATTCTTGCGGCAGCATGTTCACATAGTAAAAGTGTGCATATTTCTTTTCATTGGAATTTTTGGACATCGGGGTTGTTTACTGGCCCTTTAAGATACTTCGCATCTAAAAGCCGAATTCTTCTGTCTCTCATTCCCCATTAGCAGCCAGTGGCACGTTCCAGTAGGAAACGTTAGTAGAAGTAGAAGTGTAAGTGTTAGCTAAAAGCCGACTTCTTCTGTCTCTCATTCCCATTAGCAGCCATTGTTTACCTCCAAGGTAGTGCCTGGTGAGATTTATCCTGTGCGTGATTAAACAATAAAAATTTTGTTCAAAACGCCGTTGATTGATGAAATAAACCAACGAAAGACGCCAGATGTTTTCTAAAAGCAAAACGAAAGAACGCCGGATGTTTCTAAAGCAAAACGAAAAGACGCCAGCTGCTTAACGAAAGACGCCAGATGTTTTCTAAAGCAATGGTTTTCTAAACAATGAAAATTCACAGCGTACATGTAAAATTAAAGTGAGCTGCAAGTCGTCATCATTCTCATCGAACCTTTAGTATAAACGCGCCCGATCTCACGTCGGTGATGATGTACTGGGCATAATTCACGGAAGATTCACGGTTTACCGATGAACCTCCGCAGCTTCGCCCACTCATCATCATTCACTCCGTGGATATGCTGTGATTTTTTTCTCTAGCGCGAGCACGTGCCTTCCCCCAGCCGATTGCGTGTCCCTTTAAACGTGCTTAGCCAAAGCACTGGATTAAACAATTCATTTTTTCATCTCATAAACGTCCTTTAGTGCGTGTGTATTAATTGTTTACTTCGGTAGGCGCAGTGCCTCGGGTTTTCTGCATTCAGTTACACACGGAAGGATGTTGTGATTCCTTTTAAGACACTTAAAACGCACTCTTAAGGCCATTTCATAGTCTTTCGTGCACTTAAACCCTCCATTCATTTCGGTAGAGCAAAAAAAAAATTAGAGACAGACACAAGAGACAGGACGGGCGCTAGACATCAACTGAATTTACTGCAAAGAAACATACCAAAACCCGTTGCACATGCGCGCACGCGCTAGATCACTCTACGAGGGCTTTTTTTTTATTAATAGGTCTTTAATTTCCTTTGCGCTACCGAAGTGAATGCCAATTATCACAACCTAATAGCCCGCATTACCGCCTTAAACCCTCACCCGTCCAGTTAAAGCTACCGCAGCAGAGATTTAAGCATGGCGAAAAGTTGAATTAGCCGACACACTGCGTATAGACGCCACGAATAATCATACCGGTGACAAGGACATGACAAACAGCCCAGACTGCCATGGACAGGAGCGAGTTCCTGCGCACGCAGAGCTCGTCTGGGCACGCTGATCTGGGGCACTTTGTTTATGCCGCCTACAGTATTTCACACCACGATTGCAGCCTCCATCGAGCGTGTTGCAGCCTCCATCGAGCGTAATTTTGTCGTTTGTCGCGTGCTCACAGTACTTTGGCGTGTCGCCATATGCGAAGCTTCCCGGGGGCAAATCAATTATTTATGCAGCTTAAAATCAAAATAGATATAAGAGCAACTTAAGAAGTTATTTACCACAAACATTTAACCAACATACGATGGTTTTTCGTTCTTGTGCTTTTGCCGATGTCTGTGCAGATTATGTCACTTCCTAAATTACGGGTTTTGGAAGCGGGCTTACCTTATAGAACTCCAGTTTTAATTCATACCCCACCATCGCTTGCCTCAGTATGCCGCAATGTAAAATCGCTGGTTCTGTGATTTGCTTTTCTGCTGTGAAGACCCGTTCTGTGTGTACATCATCCGCTGTTCAGTTGATAAAGCCAGGCTTGAACAAGACGGATCGCGATGTGACACATTGATCAATAAACTTCCACTCCAAAATGTCACGCTACTGTCGATGTAACCTCTATGGGAGAGGGAAATCAAGAAAACACAAAGAAAAATTGCTGTAACAGCCATGTAACTTATAAATTATAAGTAACATGCTGTCCTAAACGTTACCGTGATTAGAGTGTATGTATTACTGGGGACGTCATAGCGACAACTTGGGCGTAACTCAGTGGTGCAGGAGACGGGTGGTGCTGGTGGTACTCAGTCATGACCTCCGCGATTTCCTGCTCAATCGCTTGACGGAGGGGAGGGAGAAGATTGGTTGACGGCTGTTGAACGTACTGAGGTTGAGCAAAGTCCAGCAGAGAGAATTGGCGCGCGATTTCCTCGCGCACCAATGACTTCACCTCTGCGAGCAAGGCGGAGTGGTCGGGTATGGTCGATAAGCCAGCGAGCTCGGCGTCGCAGGATGGAGAGCGACGGGTCATCGACCGCTGCCGGCGCAGCTCCTCGTAGCTTTGGCAGAGCATTATATCGTCGGCCACTGTGCTGGGGTTTTTGGCGAGCAGCATCGGGAAGGCATCGTCGTGGATGCCTTTCATAATGTGCCTCATCTTGTCAGATTCCGACATGGTGGCGTCGGCTTTCTTTCACAAATCGAGGATGTCTTCAATGTAGCTGGTAAAGGTTTTGCCGGCCTGCTGAGCTCGTTGAAGCAAACGCTGTTCGGCCTGCAGCTTACGAACGGCAGGGCGACCAAACAATTTGATAATGGCGGCCTTGAAGCCGGACCACGCCGTAAAATCGGATGCGTGGTTGTTGTACCACAGGCCGGCCACATCCGCGAGGTAGAAAACCAAGTTGGTCAATTTTCCTGCTTCATCCCATTTATTGGGGACACTCACGCGTTCATAAATTGCGAGCCAGTCCTCCACGTCGGTCGCATCTGCGCCAGTGAAGACTGGGGGATCGCGGATACGAGGGAAACCGGGACATGAGGTAGGTGCAGACGGAAGCGCCTGCTGGGCGGCGTCTTGAGGCATGGTAGCTGCCAGGGTGCGGGATCGAAGCGCCAGGGGCATCGAATGAGGACCGAAGTTGTGACGGCACAACACTCTCCACCAATTTGTTAAGGTGTTTTATTTCACGGCACTCGGTGGCAATACGCAGTGGCGACAGTCAAGGCAAAATCACGAACCCTGAACGCGTGCGGCGTTCTCTCAGGAACGAGCCGAAAAGGACGACCCACTAGAAGCCGCTGGAGAGGGCAACCCATTACAAAGTACCAAGGCTTCGCCACATGCGTTGTTTTTGCTACGTATTGTTCAAACGTAATTTGTCGTCTATCATCACGACAGGAGAACGGTGTACATTGCCTCATGTATACAATAACGCACCATTTGCAATTTAGGAAGATTTCCCACCGTGTGAGATTACAATGTAAAAACACGCATGCGTGGCGATATTCACGTACCTCGAAAACCCACGAAAGGTATATTACGTTTGATATGAATATGATTGCCAACAACCAACTATCACATAACCGCTCGATTCAAAGCAAGGTGGTCCGGTGGGAGCGGTACAGTTGAGAAGTGGTCTGAGCCATTCAGCTTCCGTACTTCTAGCTGAAAGTTATCACTTAACCTCTCGTCAAGGATTTCCTTCAGATGACAAGCGTTTCTTTAGCATAGCGGCAACGCCGCCTCAGGAGCAGTATAGCTTTTTGTGAAGCGCGTTTGAGTATCGTAGTGTAGCTGCACCAGCAAATAGCTCTTCCTTTTCTATAAAACTGTGTCCCTGTTTGCTTATATCGATCCTTGAGTGTCTGCCCCTATCCTTGAGTGGAGAGTGCTTGCGCATGCGCATTAAGGGTGGTCACGCCGCACACCACCACCACCACCGGTTTGAACTCCGCCATAAGATGCTTCGCACCTAAAATTCTTGTCTGGAGTCAGCTGTGTATAGGAAATTGTCGGGTAACTGCTAAGGCAGTCCGAAGACGCTGTACGCCTTTTAGATGCGATTGATCTTATAGCGGAGTTCAAACCGGTGGTGGTTGTGTACAGCGTGACTACCCTTACTGCGCATGCGCGAACCCTCTCCACACACCTCCTCCCCCCTCCGCTCCCACTTTCCCATTTCCTCCTCTCCACTTCCCCTCACCTCTACCCCTCTCCACTCCCCCTATGAAACGCGGGCTCGACATGCCGAAACGCTGCTTCGCATCGCCTCATGGTCCCCTTTAGCGGGAGATGGGTTTTATTCACACTTGTTCTTCGGAGCGCGTCTGTTCAAGCACTTTCAGCTCCTAGCTTCATTAGACTTTGTGTCCTTCGTGCCTGTTGGTAAGTGGAAATGCTGAGGGAAAAGAAGGTCATCAGCAAGTGTAAATTTTATGGGAACCAATACAGTTCTCTTGTAAATGCGAATAAATGCCGGCGACCTACTGAGGCGCTGAACGCTGAACTAGCAAGCTCTTCATGGTTGAATCTGCCAGCTTTTTCAGCGTCATACGAGGCGAATCGCGTGCAGGGTGACGACGAGTATGCTCTAATAGACATCAATATTATTTGTGATGCAATTAGACCAAACTGCGCATGCGAACTGTGCGGTGCAAATGTTGAGCTCATGGGAATTGCGCCGCAGAGTCTTTGCTGTCATTGTTTAGGCTGCAGTGTCATAAGCATTGTGAAATTGGATGTTGTTCCTTCGTTTAATGATGGCAGTATGGCACAAGTCAAATTTCTGAAATAATTGGAATTGAAGCCTGGCCAAAATACAGTTAATTTGCTGCAAAAGTTGACCAAAGTCGACGATACATTGTGGATAGAGCTGCACAACAGCTCACAAGAGATGCATAGCAAGCAAGACGACAGCCTGCAAAGTGAAAAATTGACTTTGGCAACGATTTCCAAACTTGTAGCTACTAAATAAAATAGTTGAATGGTGTTTGTGGCAAAGTATGCTCGCTTTTCAGTTCATTTCTAACTTTAAATTCAATTATCTCAAAGCCATGCTTTCTATTACTTAGGTACCATTATTTTATATGTATTCCAAGATAACCAGTTGATTTTTTTTGTGTATTCTGCATAAATGCATACAACTACTGAACGGTGTTTGTCGGAAAGTATGTTCGCTTTTCACTTGTTTTCTGACTTTAAGCTTCATTACTTCAAAGCCATGCTGCTCATTACTTAGTTACCATTGTTTTCTATGTATTCCAATATAACCAGTTCATTTTTTTGTATTCTGCATAAATGCATACAACTACCGAAGCAGAAATGAAATTATGTACTCGTTTCGCCAATTCATTCATATTACGTACTATCATTGAATGAAACCATTGTCGTCGCACGTAGCTAACGAAAAAAAAAACAATGAAATTTCAGGATCTAATACGCACTGAGCATATTGCTAAACATGGTGTTCAACATAATTGGTTTCTTTTCACCTTTGTTTTCATTGTTTTGTCCAACCCTGTATACAGCTTTTCCTACACTTACAAGTGTACTGCACCGTTCTCATGTTACTTTTATCGCGATAGCAATTATATGGACAGTCTCGGCTGATTTTTGCCGTCGCCGCCGTCATGCACCGTATATATAAATAGCTCTAATATATATATATATATATATATATATTTATTTATTTATTTATGTATATATATATATATATATATATATATATATATATATATATATATTTATTTATTATTATTTATTTATGTATATATATATATATGTATAGATATATATATATATGCCACAAATAAAAATAATTCAGAAAACTTCACGACGCGCGGAATTGAAGAAGCGACCTCTCGCTTCGCAGCGCGCGGCGTTAGACGGTTAGGCCACGAAGAGTACCCTCTTTCAGCCTGCTTACGGCGAGCTATTTATATACACCATTTACTTCAGCATGCTTTCTTAGTCACCACATAGATGACGCGAAGTGCGCGCGTGGCGCGCTTCAAAGATCGTCACCCCGCTTCTGCGAACGCCGTTGCTCTTCGCCCTACAGGGCGTGGTCGCCTTCCTGCGCTTATCTCAAGGAAAGAAGGGGGCGGCCGGGAGGGTGGATCGGGGGGTTGTATGTCTTGTGCTTTCCCCGCGATGTCTGCGCTGAAGTCACCGAGCGTACGAAGGTCACTTCGCTTGCTGCAGCGGCCGCGTTTGCGAAAGGAGCGCGGTGTTCAAACAAAAATAAGTATGAACTGTGACAGTTAGTTCGCCCCCGTCCTGTGTGTACCTGTTCGTTCGTTTCGTGCGTCCTGCTTTATGTTTGAGCAGTGCGATTGAAGTGTCGAGTTGTGACGCATGATAGCTCGTGCGCGGTGTGTGCGTTCTTTCAGTGCGTTCTTTGGGCTAGAGCGACGCGCTGGCAATTTCGAGCTGCTTTCCGTTCTTCGCGTTACATTCCAATTTGTTGCTGTCGCATTCATTGCTTCGCCGTTGCGGCGAAACCGACCTTTTTTGTCCTGTTTCCAGTTCGTCAACATTCTTTTTTTCTCATTTTACATATCGTATCTGTATTCCTTTTGTAAGTTTCTGTATACGTTTTATAGACATTTTGTATTTAATGTACTCTGTCTGAGGCGCTTTCTCCTGTTTGTTCAACATATCCGTACTCTGTGAAGGCATTCTGTAACTGTCTACTATGCTTGCCCTTTTGTGTTTTTATCACGTAATACCGCTTCTATTTAGTTACTTCAGTTTCTAATTCAAGGTATGTTGTAGTTTCCATTTATTGCTTTTTTATCTCACTCAATGTATATCAGTCAATTGTGAAGATTGTGTTTTCTACCGTTTTTCTCACTCTGCTATTATTCTGAATTTATTGTAATATGTCCTGCTATGTAATACCCTCTTTTAGGGCCTTTATGGATATTATGAATAAATAAGTAAACAAATACAGTTTTCATGTTAGAAATGGAAGGAAGAAGACGGAAAAGAAGACGCCAGGGTACCGCTCTGAGAGGGAGAGGAAGAAGAGCAACTTCAATAAACAGTAATGGCGACCATTATGATTCTCGGTGTCGTTACAATTTTGGCGCAGTCAACTGCAGTATCCTGTGCTACGCGCCTGAACAGCTCCGATTTTCCGACAACGATGTACGTCGAAGACGCTGCAAGCCGTGCGTCAAGAGGGTGAGCGTTTCATGCTGCATCTGTGATGAAAAGTCGACCTGTTCGCAGGCGCTTTGACTGTTCGGCGACACATCGCCCATTCTCGAAGTAATGAGCGAACAGGAACCGAAAGCGGCCATCGCGCATACTGCTGGGCTGCATAGCGAAGGGAGACAGCAGGAAGCCAGACTCACAAAAGAGGAGAGAGCCTTCAATGAGATAAGCAGGTCTTTAAAAAGGAACGATATTTTTCAATATACAATCAAGTACAGGAAGAAAGCAGCAAGCGGAAACAACATCTGTAGAATATTATAGTGCAGACAGGCCTCGACCGATCTCTGAAATCACCAATAGAATTAATTAAGCCACAGATCTGCGATGGGTCTTCAACAATTAGTACTAAGGCCTGGCTTGACTTCGGTGAATACGCGTGCGATCGGAATTTTTCGCAACACAATCGGAATAAATGAACATGTGATTCTACTTGGGAGGCGTTGCGAAGAACTGGCATGAAATACGAGTAACAGAAAAGGCAGGAGATCCTTGGGAGGAATGGAGGCACAGCTTTCTAGCGACATTCTGTGACCATGCAATAGGCTTGAAGTACATCTCTGGTCCGGCTACGGACTATTGTTTCGAGAAATGGCGGCTACTGCATGCAGCGGACTGACTATGCACGCTCCGAGTCGTCAATTGCGTGCCTCATCACCTTGGGACTTCCTAAATGCATGCAGCGCTATCTTCAGCTAGGAAGGGCACAAAAGCGTGAAGAGCTACTCTAGATTATGAAGCTGTTGTTCCTTCAACATCGACTGTCTGGGCGACGGAAATGACCACCGCTGAAATGTTTCAAGCACCTGGATGGCGAGACACATTGAGGGAACCCGACCCATCTACGGGAACCAACAGCAGGTAGAAGAAGCGGAAATGTATCCAAGGAAGTTCTGAAGACCACTCGTACCAAGTACAACAAGCTATTTTTCTCACTGACCGCGCCAAGCTGGTATACGTGTCTGCACATGTCATTGGGAAGAACGTCAAATCTCTTGTTGATAGTGGAGCATAAATCTCTGTCATTCACAAAGACAATGATTCCTCAGTTGAGTACCAGATAAGATTGCTCCGTAATTGTGCACAGATATGATGGGAATAAATACATGTATGATGAATGGGCAGAGATCTTCATTAAGTACCAGGGCAAGAGTGCGATTGTAAAAGCACTGGTCCTTCACGGAGTGAAAGATCAACTTCTTCTGTTCCGCCCGGTTACGCAGGAATCCCGTTTGAATCTCTATTAGGACAGGCAAGTGACGACGCAAGATTACCGCCGGCTGGCTACCTTCGCAGCCGTCGATGAAAATCTCCGCATGCCCACCGCACCAGAAGATGTAATTCGCATGTTTCGTGAATTAATTTGTATAGGCGGATACCCAAAGGTGCCGTCAAAGTTTCAAGTTCTGTTTGAGATCCGAGACACGACAGTAGTCAAGCAGAATGCCTACATCATGCGCAGAGAAAAGAAGCTATAGCTGGAAGCAGAGCTACAGAAAATGCTTCATGCCGGCGTTATACGCTCTTCTACGTCTTCTTTTCCTTCACCAATAACCATCGCACCTAAAGTGTAACCTAAAGAGGACAAAACATGTCGTCTATGTGCCGACTATCAATAGATAAACAAACTAATCTGTTCCCCTTTCCGATGCCCGCAGTCATACAAAATAATTAATGAAACCGGAAGCTGCAAAGTTTTTTCTCGTCTCGACCATTGAAAATGCTTCTGGTAAGTGGCTCTGCAAGACGAAACGAAGTTCTCCGCTTTCATTACGTCGTTTGACGTGTATGAGTACAATCGGCTCCCATTTGGCTGGAAACAATATTTAGCCGGCATTCAGAAAATGACGAACAGTTTTTGAAGCCACACTTGGGAATATTTTGCAACTTTTAGATTGACGACAACCTCGTGTACTCATGGTCAGAAGAGGAGCACTCGTAACACCTTGGAAAAGTGTTACAAGCCATTAGTGACGCGGATCTTATGATAAATGAGTAGAAGAATGAATTCTTCAGTCAAAAGGTGTTTTCCTTGGGAGAGTGTTCGATGGAACTACCAGGAGTACAAAATAGGGGTCTGGCCAAAGTATCACCAAGCTTACCACGCCACATAATATTCACTCACTCCGAGTTTTGCTAGGACTCGTTGGTCACTTGAGAGGTTTCAATAAATATTTCTCTAAGATGACGAAGTGCTTGACTGGGCTCACGAAGAAAAAAACTGCCTTTTGTTTGGACCAAAGAATGCGAAAGGGCTTATAAAGACCTTGTACAACGTATTTCATCGACCCTGTTCTTACCTTTCCAGACTATAGTTTACGTTTTGAGATTATTACGGACGCTCTCTTGTATATTTTGTATCAAAGAGACGTCAGTTCACCTCCAGCTCAGCAGCTGAGGGTCATAGGATTCTTCTCCTACACCTTCAGCCGCACTCAGAAGATTTATTCAACAACTGAGCAAAAGGGTCTCGTCGTTTTAATGGAGGCTGACACGATTAAGTGCACTTTACGGTGTGATGATTTGAATATCACGCGTAACTTTCGTTAGCGTATTCCTCCGGGTTAGAGCAAATCTTGAATATTGCTTGCTGAATCGTAGAAATACAAATGTAACGTTTATTAGGCTGCTATAAAAGCGGAGCCAACACTGGAACCACAGTAGTTAATCTAACATGACGCCTGTATCTCAGGAGTACATATGTAGCGTTAATTTCTCCGTTATAAAATGAGATAGCCAGCAGCAGAACCACAATTTTGGTTGCACCGGCATTACGCCTGCATAGGTTGTTTTTCCAAAGCAGTTTCTAGACCTGGCGTGGCTCTGTGGTAGAATACGTGACTGCCACGCAGAATGGTTGGGTTCGATTCCTGCTGGGATCCTAACTTTTATTCTTTGCATTCGTCGGGTCAATGCTGCCGCTGTAGGTTTTTCCTAACGCTCTCGCAGTCATACCATTGTCTGTTCTCGCCCTTCCTTGGTAGAACTTTCAATCACCTGTGGCGCATGCCTGTATACCGCGGCCCGTGGTAAACGGGTATGTGTCACACATGTCTGGAGGAATGGGTTTGATGACAGACGCGGCAGGATTTTCGCGTTACTCATGTCCTGAGCAGACAAACATATTCGTCAAATCCTCTTACCCTCCGATGCCAATTTTGGTCTACACCAAATTAAGTAGGTGAGCATTAGAGCACACAGGTGAAGGCAGCTAGATAGATAGATACGTAGATAAAAAGGTTCAAAGTGTCTTTGGTTCGCTTCGCATTTAATACCGGCCTCTGCCCGACGAGCTCGGCTTGCCAAATCGCTCCGAGAAACCCATTGAGGTTGTGCACGCGGATTTTGCGGAATTGAAGAAGAAGAGGCCTGGAGTTGTAAGACACAGGTTTTGCTGGTTGAAATAGATCAGTGCATCAGAATGGTAGCGGCGCGTCTTGGACGAGAAGACGTTAACAGCCTTATGGCTCCGCTTCACCGACCGATATTCTCGTAGCTAAAGGTTGTGATATCAGACAATAGACCCGCATTCTTACGTAAGAAGCTTCAGCAGTAGGCATATAAGCGTGAAATTACGCTACGCGGTTGCGCTCCATTTCACCCGGAGGCCAATGTAATGGCTGAAAGAGTTATCCATGACATTAAGCAATTCATGTCCATGTATCCAACGTTTAAAGGCGGATGGAGGTGCTGCCTAGAAGCGGCTGTGGCTCGCCACAACAGAACACACACTACGAGTCTTGGCTGCAGCCCACGTTTTGCTGCTTATGGCGAAGTTCCGACATTGCCAGCTGACGAAGAACTTGGGATCGATGGCAAACTGCAATGTGTGAACACTGGGAAACCAGGCAGGAACAAAGCACGTTGTGAAAGGCGATGAAGCTCCAATTCGACAAGCGACACCAATTAACCAGGCCAGATATTGGACTGAACGAACTTGTGCTTGTGCGGAAGGGTCTGCCGGTAGCGACACAAGAATTCTTGGACCTGGTAAGTCGTGAAAATATTGGTACAGCAAGGTGGGCTAAAGACCATGGGCTACCTCAGTGATAGGCAACTAGAATTCGCAGCTACAAGCAACGTTTTTCGGTATCGCCCAAGGAAGGGACGAAGAAAAAAAACGGGGGGAGTGTAAGGAAGAAGACGGAAAAGAAGACGCCATGGTACAGTTCTCAGAGGGAGAGGAAGAAGAACTGAAATAAACAGTAATGGTAACCATTTTGGATTTATGATTCTCGGTGTTGTTGCACCAAATTTTCAAAGATGCAAATAACCTCAAAATGTAGCTCTTAGTAGTAAAAAATTCCCCAAAATTGTATTAGTCAGATTTAAATACATATGCTTCAGTAAAACGAGCGGTAACTTTGGAAGCAAATGTGGATGTCACTTTTAGTTACTGAGAAAACGGTACCTCAAAATGGCCGAAAATGCATGGGACGTACAGTGGTTACCCTGTGCCCTTAAAGACTTGAATTATCGCCTCTACCCACAGTCCCGAGAAGTCTCTGTGCAGCCATGAGGGGAGTTGTAGAACGCAAGGAAAAGGTCTAACGTAAGCATTTACTGCCTAATTCCTAGAGTATGCCCGTAAATGCACGAGAAAGGGGTGACAGGAAGAGCGCTGCCTAACAGAAATTTTTGTGGAGCAAAACGCAAAGCATACCCGAGTGCACAGCCAGTGTTATCGCAGGAAGATTGGCCGGTTGTTGCAACTCAGTATCTAGAATCCATATTGGGATTTCAGATTTCGTTTATTTCAACACAACCGGTACATTGTAAGAAAGAAGAAGAGGAAAAAGAAAATTTACGGTAGATCACACGCACTCTGGGAGTCGGCGTCATGCGCAGCAGGAGCTGTTTGTGCCAGCCGTTGGTTGTAGTCCGCGAACAGAAAACTATCATCATCATGAACCGGCACGCGCTATCTTTGTCCTCTTCTTCCATTTCATCATTCTCTGCTTCGCTTGTCCAGCGTGGGATGCATTAACTCTGGTGGGTGGTAGAACGAGTACAGAGAGAAAGAAAGAGAGGGAGAAAGATAGGGAGAGATAGAGAAACAGAGAAATTCTTGGCGAAACAAATTCTTCACGAGGTGGGAATCGAACCCGCATGCCCACGATCCGAAGGTGAGCGTCGTAACCACTCGGCTGTCCAGGCACGTTAGTAGAGCACAGCATAGCCTCGTATAGTATGGTATACCAAGGGGGTGGGAAAGGAGAAGCGAGAGTAAGGAGGATATATGTGAGGGTGAGTAGGATGGAAATGAGGACGGGAGAGAATGAAGCATAGGAAAGAAGGAGAAGGAGAGAAATGGAGAGCCGGAAAGGGAAGAAAGCCAAAGAGAGACATTGAAAGAAACAGAGAAATATGTAGAGAAAGTGAAAGATTGAAAGGGCGAGGAAGCGAGAAATAAAGCGAAAAAAGAAAGAGAAAGAAAAATACAAGGAGCGAGAATACAAAAGGATATATATATATATATATATACTATATAATATATATATATTATATATATATATATATATATATATATATATATATAATATACATAGAGAAGAAAGAAAATAGAAAGGAACCAGACAAGTATACATTGAAAAAAAAAAGCATGGCTGATCCCTTCATCGTAGGAATCGGTATAACGCAAAAGTGAAACGTGATCTTCACAAGTAAGTAGTGCTTATGTGTAGTGATATGTGAGTGCTTGAACCATGTCTATTGGTGCATGGCCGGTATAGCACCGTATGACACGGATGCACCCGCGATGGAGATGTGCCAAGTCCTAGTGGCACATCTCCATCGCGGCGACTAACGGCCATGATCGCGAGTTAGCTTTTGTCGTAGCTGAAGTTTGTAACATATACATGAACACAACATATCATGAATCCCGCGCGAAGATGACATCAACAAGCTCCTAATATACACCGGGGGATCTTCGATTTTCGGACTTCTTGGCAGTTCGCTGGCAGTCAGAGCTAGCCAGAGGGTCAGCCAGCTAGTTCCGCTCGGGACAGGGAAGAACGCCGTGGTCACGTGTAACCCGAAGATAACCCGAAGCTGCCTGAAGATTGCAAAATCGAATGCTGGGGCAGCCAGCGTAAACGTAAACAAACGCTACCGCCGTGGCAGCAAACGAAACTTCGCGCCGCGTGCGCCTTGGTTTTTTCTGCATTGCCCGCTTAGAAATATGTGGCGAGGTTTGCTGAAGAGCTAAAGTGATATTGTCCAGCATGAAGCATTTGAGATACGATCACGTACGTTCGCAAGATCACGCGCAACTCGGCCCGTCAGCGAACAAATGGCCAGCTGGCGCACGGCGCTTCGAGAACGATGCGAGGCGAGCTGCCGCGCCGCTAACAGCTTAACAAGCTCACGTCTGCTCACTACATGTAACAGTCGCTGCACAACACGACGCGAAATCTCGCGGCAGTGATCGTGTCCCCAAAAGACCTCGAGGATATACCTCCTCGGCTATCACCTGCTAGGTCGCACACACGCGTTGTCCAGCTTGCGTTTGAGACATGCGGCGGTATCGGTACCACGGGTGCGCGTTCTATTTAAAATGAACTGTGTGACGCGTCTTCGACTTGTTTTGGCAGATGTTGCCTGGGCCTCTTTGGCAGTCCTAAGTGGCACCTCCAAAATCTCGTGTAGCTCAGCTTTTATTTGAGCTCCTAGGTGATAACCGTACATACGTAATGACATTATAACTAAGAGGATGAAAAAGGCAACACGGATGATGAAATAAGCAAGGAAAGGATGCATACATTACTGAATTCATTTCCGTTTGTTTTCACATCGACGCGTCGTAGCATAACATTATACCATACCATATACTAGTCCATAGATCGAAGTATGCTATTATTCCATCAGTGCATTCTATCAACATCGAAGACCTGGTTGAAATAGTATACGTTCTGAAGGAGTTCACACAGGCAAACATACGACGGAACGCAATAGCAAGCACATTATAAACGCTGGTACTCGATATGGACTCCTTCAACGTATACCGTCACTTGAGGAAAGAACGGCAATGCGCGCTCCCGAGTAATAGTGTAACCTACGCCTGTGCTCACGCATATACTATCACACTGCGCTCCAGCAATACTGGAGGCAGGAATTTGTGGCTCGAGTCGTGAACGCACGCAGGAATTCCACGTCCCGCTGGCCTCTGGCTCGCTCAACCAAGGCACGACATTCGGCCGTCGACATCGTTGGCTTTGTGCAGCGCGTACTGTAGCAGTTTTTTTAGTCGGTGCTAACGCACTCGAAGCAGTCGGCAGCGAAACACCTTTGGTGTATGTGGAAGCGGCAATACTCCGACAACGGGGCCGTCACACGCTAACATGGAGCGAAAGGCAAAGAACGTAACTGACGTAACTGCGTCTAGGGCGACTCCCTATACCAGCGCGGCCAGTGTTTTCGCTGGTATCAAGTATCATTAACCACGGCCTTCGAGATTGAGCGTCAGCGTGTAATCTCGTAGGCCGCGCTTTAACTGCGTCGTCGACGAATCGGTCTGTATCGACGCTGGTTAGTGTCATGCCGCACTCCTTCACTGCACCGCTCAGAGACGGCGGCACCGTCCCGCCCCGTCTAGCCTCGCCAACAGAGCGCACCGCGCGAGAGATAACGTGTGCGAGATATAAGGCGCGTTTGTGGAGTATCGTTCGTTTACCTCGTTAGCATAGCCGGTAGGGAGCCGCGTGCTTATCGTCAGGGACGGAGAGGTCGTAGGCTCGATTGTCGGCGGGGGAACAATTCCTTGCTCATCCGGCTAGCGTCCATTTTGTCAACGTCATATCTGTAAGGAAAATACGTCACTGAATTCTTGGTGGACCCCGACATAAACCACGTTTGTGTTGAAAATTGAATAGAGAAAAGAAAGAAAATAAAAAGAGAAAATAAAGATTGCCCCCCAAGCTCCGCACTTCTTTGAGGCTTGGCACCACTAGTAGAGTGGCTAGAATGGGGAAGAAGTCCGTAAACAGAGGGTGGGTGCTCCAGCAAACGTTTCGACAAGTGGACTCGTCTTCTTCAAGGCTGGAACTGATTTCCTTAAAGTCTGTGTGTACATGCTACATACGCTCTCCTGTAATCCGAACAAAGGACGGAGAGAGAGCAATTACCAAAGTGGGGGTGGGGGAGAGGCCGCCGTGACGAACTGGGGGAATCGGAAAAGAAAAAGGGGTATCCCCCTTTCTTTTCTGTAGCTTAAGATATGCAGCGGGTACCTCGCTATCCGCAGAATGACGAATAATGGCATAGTGGGTGCTTCCTTACTTCATGAAATTTACGGTGGTTTGTGGTACAGTGGGTACCTTGCCTGTGTACTTATACTAGTTTCCCCAAAAGTCCACAACGGGCTCTGGAAAGGCCGCTCTTCCAGCTTTCACTGTGTGTAATGGGATTCTTGAGGAAGAGACAAGAATACGTTGCGTCGAAGACAGTAACGTTCTCCAGAAAAAGGCGAGGCTGTTTTCTGTTTTTCCGGTTTATGGAGAAACCCACGAACATGATACACACAGCATTGAACATTAATAGTAAGACGGCACTTTAGAACCTATGAAATCAAAGAAGACACACGAACAAGTTTAGTCCCAGCGTGAATGAAACAGTCTCATCGGTGAGTTCTTTAAGCCGACGCGGGACACGTCTACGTGGAAAAGATGTCAGCACTTGAATGCCGTTGTCGCAAGAGATCGGTGAAGAGCAGAGCAACGCTCAAGTGGGTGCCTCGACGGAAATGGCGTGTGACAAAGCCCGAGGGCGCCAAAGTCACGCAGTTATCACCTCGAACGTGTGGACAAGGGACCACAGCCGAACACTCGGGCCTACACCCGACGGTGTTACTGGTGGTGGCGGTAGCTGCCGGCTGGCTACATGGACTCGCCGACGAAGTTGAGGCCAAGCGATGCAGGCCCCTCCGACCCCTGACCGCTGCCAAGCACTCGGGACTGCACCCGACCATGGCGCTGACGACCAGCCTCCACACTTCTTCCGCTCGATCGAACACTCCCGTCGCAACTGCCTGGCACACCACGCGCACGCCTCTCGCGCCCACCTTCAGGTACGTCATTCGGCGAGCCGATTTTTTTCCACTCGTGGCCTCGTGGCACATTCCATCGTCATCTTCGTCTTGGCGCAAGCCTTGTCGCTGCGCTTCTTCCCATGTCGCTCTGTCCATATCGGCTCCGTCACACCACAAACGATACTCGCGCTCTTCTCCCATCACCCTGTGGCTGCGCTGCGTGTTCTACGCAAACCTGGAGGTGTTTTGTCGAAGGAATTCAGCAGCAAGACCTTGCGTGTGACAACCCCACATTGGTTCTCAGAAAAGTTGATGCCATGAACACTTATTCAGGTGCTGGCACTGTGCACGAGTTTCCCTTTGCTATCAGCTGTAAGAAGCTCGTGTTTTCCGACACGGCCGTACCGCGCCAGAAAAATCTTGGTTATGTTGCGCGCAAAACAATCCTGTAGGCTGCGAGCAACGAATGCTTTGACGAGCTCCTTGTTCCTTCAGACAAAGCTAAGAAAGGGCTGGTGACGTTCGCCAAGTACTGCGACAACGGGGGCCTCCTTTACCCTTCGGAGGAGGTCATCATTTGTAGACGCCCTTGAAATCACTTTTTCAATGTGGTTTAGTTACCAAGAGTCGCTCGTGCGCTACAGTTCTACGAGCGACAGCTTGGAAGAGCTTGTCTGCTGCTTGCAAAAAAAAAAAACACGTCATATTGCGCTGTGTAGATAGTCCGAGCCTGACCAAGCAGGTGATATTTTTTCTGCTCATCCGCTTGCACTTCTCATGAGGGCACTAAACAAGGCTAACCCAGGTAGCACCAAACGGATGATTGACGTTTTTTAAACGTTTATCCGAGACGATAAACGCGTTTACAAAACGTCACGGAATAGAAGCTAAAGGTCTAGAAAACGTCTTATATCTTGTCTAATATCGGTCTAGAATCCGTTTTTAAGACCATCTAAAAGCGTTTTTAAGACCGTGTAGAAAACGTTTTTAAGACGATCTAGAAAACGTTTTAAAAACCTCACAAAAAAATCCCATTTTATAAAACGGATTAAATATCTCAGTGCTTTGTCATTGAAAAGGCGTTTTCTAAACGTTTTTAAGACGTCACGCAGGACCTCTTTTCTTTTAGCTGTTTTGTTTTGAGCATGGAATTTTAATAGTGCACGTTTTTAGGAAGCCCTCCCTGTTATAGTAATTACAGTTAGTTTATCCTGTAATTACTATTACAGAGTGAGAGCTCAGCAGATTCACAGACAAAGGTGGTCATGTCATAATTTATTATGTAAAACAGGAACGATTTCTCTACAGCATAGAAACGTAAAAACCACGAAATGAGATATAGCATGCGACTAGATAACATTATTCAGAAGCGGGAAAGGAATGCAAAATATCGTGGTCATTAAAATGCAGCTACATAGTATCCAACCTTCAATAACACTTTTTGTTGCATGATTCATCATTAGCAAAATTGTCGTCGAACAACTAACAGTGCAATATAACAAAACTTAGGATCTGGCACAGCCATTCTGCTATATGTGAGCGTCGTCTCAATAGCTTTACTTAATCAAACGCAAGGATGAAGTGAAGAGAAAGTGTTGAAAAGGGAATATCGCTGAAGCCAACGACTCGACAAGGGGACTGGTTTCCGTCAGGGCCCTGACGAAGACAAGCGTCCATGATGAAACGTTTCCTTAACGCTTCATGATCTGCTGATAGGCAGATGATGAAGGATAGGCAGAGGGGTTGACTAGCGTCCAGTTTGCTACCCTTTTCATGGGAGAGTGAGGAAGTAAAAAAATTACACAATTTCTCGCTAAAGGTGACCATGAGGCGATGCGAAGCCGGAGCACTTGCACGATCGCGTTCCGTTGGCGTTCGTTGGGCATGCTACCGACCTCGCTTCGTGTGAACGCGAAGAGGAACGCTACGCGCGTCTTGTCTTCCCTCTAGCCTGGCCGTTAATTCTCACAGGGCGAGCGGCGAACGCGGTCGACATGCGCGCGAGAGGGCGGGAGCGTAGGAAAGGAGAGAGAGGGGGAGGGGACGTGCATGCGCTGGTGCTCATCGCGGCGTTGCGCACGAGAGAATTTCGGCATGTCTAGCCAGCGTTTCAGAGGAAGATTGGAGAGGGGGAGGGGAGATGGGAAGTGGAGAGGAAAAAGGGCGAGGGGAAGTGGAGAGGAGGAGTTGAGAGGAGGTGTGTGGAGAGGGTATGCGCATGCGCAGTAAGGGTGGTCACGCCGCACTCCACCACCGTTATCACCACCGGTTTGAACTCCACTATAAGATGCTTCGCATCTAAAATGCGTGGACAGTCGAAGTGGACAGGACAGCGCTTACTCCTGTCCACTTCTACTGTCCACGTTTTTTTTTTCCTGTGCTTCAACCTAATTTTCCAAACGTGAACGTGAACCAACAAGCCTCAGTTGCCATTTTGCTCCAACACAGCATTCTAAACAGGAAAGGAGGCATCCATCAAGCACCTAGTGTGTGACTCGCTTCGTTTCAAAACAATCGTTCAGTAGCGCTACTTAAGACTACAGTTCGTGGAAATCGACTCCACTTTATTGAAATCACTAATAACAAAACAAAACTGCAAAATAATATATTTGGCCCACCCAGCCAAGAATACGTAAAAAAAAAGAATGTAAATTGCTTACGAAATCAGTGTTGCTGAAGTGTAGTGCTCACAAAATGGAACCTTTAGAAACTTTCTTACAACATATGCCTCTGTTGGAACATTTCTCACTGAGAAATGGTGGCAAGGAACTCTGGCATCATTACAGAGGTAAGACTAGACGTTCGGAACAAAAGGCGCCATTGAAGACGTTAGCTAAATATATTTGTGGATGCAGCATCCATGTTTCAAACTGCGCCCACTAAAGAAGTAACGGTGCAGGCTTCGAAATGCAGCGTACAAAACTTATCACAGGAATTATTGTCTGACATCCGTACAGAGCGTACATTCAACTTTAAGTGCGCTATGGCTTGCATAAAATATGAACACTGTAAATTACAGCAATATATAACAAAAAGTAGTTAACTAAACCAACTGTAGCGCGAAAACAAAATGTATCGACAGAAAACTAATGGAAACGACCACAAAAGTTACAATGAATGGGCAACTTACCAAAATGGTGGTGGTGGTAGCAACTTTATTAAGAACTCCAGCAATTTCGTGGCCTCCGCCTAGGCCGCCCCCGAGGAGGACCTGAGACCCTGTCTCCGCGCCGCCTCACGGGCTTGCTGGATGGCCCACAATTGATCTTGGAGGTTCGAGCTGCGCAGCGCGGCCGTCCACCGCGCTGCAGCTTCATCTGGGGAGACTGCATTTTCTTCGCCTATAACCGCGCATTCCCAGAGAATGTGCCTAAGAGACGCATGAGTCCAGCCGCATAATTTGCAGTTATCGTCTGAATAGACGTCTGTGTATATCCTCCTGAGGCGAACGGTGTTGAGGAAGGTCTGGGTTTGTAATTGCCTCCAAGCTATCGATTGGGCCCTGTCGAGTTTGGGGCTTGGGGGTGGATAAATACACCTGGATTTTTGATAAAACTTTGTAATGTCACAGTATCTAGTCATTCTGTCCCTCTCTGTCCAGTCCTCCACTGGATTTCCATCCCCTGGAGAGGACCTTTCTACACGAGCGCGGAACGTAAGACCTCGTGCTACGCGATGGACCTCTCAATTGAGGTTGGGTGCGGGGGCGTGGGGGGACGTATGAGCCGGGAACCATATAATGTTTCGTTCTTCCGTCTCTTCAGAGGTGATATACTTTGCGTTCGCTTTGAGGATAGCCGCGGCCTCTGGTGAAATTCTGCCTTGTGCATAATTTCTGACCGCCGCCTGTGAGTCACTTATTATATATCTGCAACCGGGGCAAACGATGGCTAGGGCGATCGCCACTTCCGCTGCGTCAGGGTTTTTGCCGCGTACACTGCACGAGCTGACGAATTGTTTATCAGTATTGAGGACTGCCACTGCGAATGCACGTCTATCCGCGTATTCTGCTGCGTCTACAAACAGCGCTTCCTTGTTCCTACCGAATGCTTGTAGTAAAGACCTGGCTCTACTCTCTCTTCGACCCTGATTGAGTTCGGGATGCATGTTCTTTGGCAGGCCAGCCACCTGTAGCTTTTCTCTGATCGAGCTGGGGAGGGATGACTTGTCGCCGTGCTGCTTGTGATAGGATATCTCCAGTTTGTCCAGGATGCTCCTGCCCGTTCGTGTCCTGGTTAGTGTCTCGAATTGGCAAATTTGTTCAGCCTCTATCAATTCTTCGAGCGTATTGTGGATGCCCAGCTGTAGTAGAAATTCCGTGCTTGTGCTATCAGGAAGGCCCAGCGCCATCTTGTGCGTTCTAATGCCCAGCATTAAAAATGTCAGTCTAAAAGAACAAATATAACGATAAGACACATCAGCTAAAGCAATTGTGACTCTTCCCCATTTTTTACTCAATAAGCACACAGCTGTAAACTCAGGATTGTCAGAGGCAGATCAGGGTATTGCACTTAGTACATCGCATTGGTCATTGTCAAAATATTACAATGTGTGGCAAGTCAGTCCGAACACATGACTTCATAACAGATACTTGACGGAAAGCTCTAGGCACTTCCGGTAGTCTGCGAAGAACACTACAAATGGCATACACACAAAAGTAGTTGTGCCATTAGCAGCATGGGTAGCGTTCCATGTCAAACATATTTTAGCGCAATAGCCCTAGTGCGGTTTCTTGAAGATTCCGACCAACACAGACGCTCAAAAAAAGTTAAGTGCTTTACAAACTGTGACCTTTTGTTTTTTAAAGTTCCCAAGTAGAAGAGAGAAATGTGAATCTCTTGACATCCATCTCTTTTCATACTAAAACCTGTCAGTCAGCCTATCAAAAAGAAGAAAGTAATAA
This sequence comes from Rhipicephalus sanguineus, assembly GCF_013339695.2. Lineage (NCBI taxonomy): Eukaryota > Metazoa > Arthropoda > Arachnida > Ixodida > Ixodidae > Rhipicephalus > Rhipicephalus sanguineus. The sequence continues at coordinate 23,858,353 of NC_051181.1, read as the reverse complement.
TTTAGCTGGTGTAGCCTTTGTTTCTAAACATCTAGGGCAAGTACCACCTGCAATAAATAGGAGGAAAGATCATTTAATTATTTGTTATTATACCTAAAATGGCATGGTGTGAAAAGTGTGAAATGGCACAGAGATAGAGCCTGCTATATTTAACAAGGCACAAGAGACGCGTAGTCTTTACCTAGAAAGGAGGAGGTTAACAGAATAGGGCAAACATAAATCGCATCGAGATAGTCAAGGCAGTAAAGCTTTCGTTTGGGCTAGTTGGTGCAATCTTGAACACATATTTGGGTTGCGCGAAAAAACACAGACGAAGGACGGTGTGAAAAGTTCAAAACTCGATAACACCGTACGGCGACAGAGAGCGAGCCTGCTATATTTCGCCCGTCCTGTGTACTCCGCTTCGTCCGTGTTTTTTCGCGCAACTCAAATATGTGTTCATAGTCAAGGCAGCACTGAGAAATCACAACACTGTGAAAAAATGCCGAACTCCTCCTCGAGAAACGCGTCTGTGACTCTCGTGCCCTCAGAACTTCGCAACTAACAGACAAGCGTGCCCAGCCTCTCGTTACATGCAGACAGTACTGTGGAAGAAACCATGAACCAGTACGCTGTCGCTGCAAAGATTCTCTCATCCACAAACTTCAGTGACACAATAAAACAGATGACACATGCCGTAACCTTCAACAATGCAGTTTTAAAATTGGGTGCGCAAAGCTTTCCGTTAGCGTTCATCGCCATTGCGCATGCGTTATACGCTACGTACGCAACAAACGCTATCTTTGCGCATTCCATTGTAAAACTGGCTACTGCGTATGCGTCGTACGCCATCCTCTTGCATACTCAGGTTAAGTGGCGGAAATAGCATAGGCGCCCAACGAACGCTATCTTTGCATACCCTATTCTAAAACTGCTTCTTCGCGGCACGCGTAGCTTAAGCTAATGTATATCTTGAAACTACCTCATCAAGCGGCCAAGAAAAAACATGTTCACTGTACTGGAATTACGTTAACAAATATAAATACGATTTTCGCTCATGTTCGTTCGAACATGAACGGAAACCATGACCTGCATTTACGTTTCGACAGCTTTATCATGTATGCTGAATAAATTCCGCAATCACGTACTGCTTAAACATGTCGCACATGCAGCCTCTGATGCAACGGACACTCTTTTTCATTTGTCATAGTTTAAAATACTGAGCGCAAATGCAATAAAAATGAACTTAGTTTCAAAAATAACAGAAGCCGGTGGTTTACAGTATGGAAATCGACAGAAAACTAATCGCACATCAAAGTAACCACACCCGTCCCTCGAGCATAGAAGAAAGGAAGTTGCGAGAGCGACCGAATCTTACGGGACTCTAATCGTCAGTCAGCGTAACAGTCGCTCCACAGAGACATACTTGCATTCGGGTACACAAGTTCAACACGCAACGAAGTATAGTTTCTTCATAGCTGCGTTTATAGCCTCCATGAATCAGGACACAAGCACGAAAAAGCAAGAGCGCATGACCGGCGAGCTCGGCCGCCCATGCGAAATCGGCGAGCTTAAAGGAGCACTGACACAAAATTTCGAAGGCGAGATAATGAGTGAAATAGATGTATGTGGAGCCGTACACAACGTCTACGAAATTTCAAGGGCCAATATAGCCTAGAACATAATTAAAATCAATTTTAAAGTGCATGCCGCGCGACTGAGCGAGATGCGAGAGCTTCGCGACGCCGACATCAACGCGGCGGATGTGTAAACAAACCTACGTCACGAGTTTGTGTTGGCTGATGGCTGGTTGTGCCCTTGCGCTTGTGTGTGCATCCTGCCGTATTTCTTCCTCCGTGCCTGCGGCTTTTCGTGTGCTGGTTGTGCTCTCTTCTGCTGTTCGCTCGTCGTGCCCGTGGGCAGATGGAATGGCCCACTCACGCTAGCGGCAAGCCTGCCGCAACGGCGCGGTGCCGCAGAACGTCGGCCGTCGCCGCACGCGCGAGAGCTGTCCATCTTGCACGGCAAGCTTCGCCGGCGAGGCATTCGTGCCTCCGAAAAACACGGCAGCACTGCCAAAAGCGGTTGTCTTCCACTTCGAATCTATCAAGTGGCCGCCGTGCGCTCTGTGACGTGTAAGTTCCGAACTGATGCTTCCATTTGCTTTAGATTCATGTCCTTAAGCTTCGACAGCAATGTATTCGTCCCGATTCGGCGCCGTTTTTAAGAGCCATAGTCAAATAATCGATGCCGTAAGCTTAGCGAGTCGAGATGGGCGCTTCCGAATGCTCGGAGGACATAGATTACGCGTTTGTTAGTTGTTTCTAATCCTCCGTAGCTGGCGCCACTTGACCTGGTTCGGCGCCCACCGCACCCACGCTCGCGCGCCGCCTACGTCACAATTTCGCTTGTTCACGTGGCCACCTGTGTTTTCCCGTCGCCCGGAGGATGCTGCCTAGCTCGGTGCTCTTTCAAACCGAAACTGCGACTGGGCGCTCTAAAAACGTCTGTAAATGAATAACCGTCGCGCACTCGCGCAAACGAGGTTTGCAGCCGTGATAAGTGGACAATAAGCTATCTATTTCAACAAAAAAAAAACAATGTGCAAAATTTTTGTGCCAGTGCTCCTTTAACTGACATTGCAGAAGCAACAGCCGCTCGGATGTACACAGTCAGCGCTAAGGCCTTCGTGAGGAAGTTAAACGGTTATCGCTGCGAGTAAATTACAATAATTTACGTAAAGTGTACTGGTTAACGAACTTTCATTAACGAAGTCTTCATTATTGCTGATGCAATGTAGACACCACACACCTTTATCCTTTTGCGCGTTACTTTTTATATCGCAATGAGAAATGGAGTGCGCAGGCTCGAGTTCAAATTTCAAGTCGCGGTGATTCATGCATGCCCATGCATGCATGGGCAAGTGGCGCGCGATCCGCTGGTGGGCGAGAAAACGTCTTGTAAGTTGCGTCTTCTAGACGTCACATAGAAGACGTTTTTAAAACGTCGAAATTGGTTTAGAATCGAGGAAACGTCTTGAAATATACGTCTCAGACCAAAAGGGTCTTTAAAAATGCGTTTACTAGACATTATCAAAAACGAATATATTACGGATTTTCTGTGACGTTTTTAAAACATCGAAATTAGTTTAAAATCAGTTTTATCCCATATGTCCCTAAAAAACGATTTCTAGACAATGTGTGCTACCTGGGAAAGAAGGAGAAAGCATCTTCGCGTGAAAAGAGGCACCTAAAGCTCAGGCGCGTGGCTTAGGTTGCAGCCCAAGGCAGACAACGTGCTGTGATGTACTTGTCAACTATAAGTTTTTTTCTCCTGGATAAGAAGTAAAGTCAATTTCGTCGCAACGGCGGAGCAATGAATGCGATAGCAACAAATTGGAATGTAACGCGAAGAATGGGAAGCAGCTCGAAATTTCCAGCACGTCGCTCAAGCGCAAAGGACGCACGAAAAGAACACATACAGGCTGAGCGCGAACTATCAAGTGTCACAGCTCGACACTTTAAGTGCGCTGCTCAAACATAAAGAACTACGCACGAAAAGAACGCACAGGTACACACAGTACAAGCGCGTACTAACAACTGTCACAGTTGTTACTTATTTCTGTTTCAGCAACGCGCTCCTGTCGCAAACGCGGCCGCTGCAGCAATGGAAGTGACTTTCCTACGCTCTCTAATGCTGTAACATCAGCGCCGATATCGCGGGGAAAGCACAAGACATACCCCCCCCCACCCGAGATAAGTGCGAGCGCAGGTGACAACGCCCTCCATGGCAGAGTGCACTAGCGTGGCACAGGGGGCGCGCGCGCATTGCAAACTTGACGCAATCTCGCTGGTGACCAATAAAGCACGCTGCAGTAAATTTTTATATAAAAATTACACCATTTCCCGCTAAAGGGGACGATGAGGCAATGCGAAGCTGGTGCACTTGCGCGATCGCGTTCCGTTGGCGTTCTTTGGGCATGCTACCGACCTCGCGTCGTGGAACGCGAAGAGGAACGCTACGCGCGTCTTGTCTTCCATTTAGCCTGGCCGTTAATTCTAACAGGGCGAGCGGGGAACGCAGTCGGCAGGCATGCGAGAGGGGGGCAGCGTAGGAGAGGAGAGAGAGGGGAGGGGACGCGTATGCGCTGGTGCGCATCGCGGCGTTGCGCAGGAGAGAATTTCGGCAAGTCTAGCCCGCGTTTCAGAGGAAGAGTGGAGAGGGAAAGTGGAGAGGGAAAGTGGAGAGGGGTATGGGAGAGGCAAAGCGGAGAGAGTATGCGCATGCGCAGTAAGGGTGGTCGCGCCGCACACCACCACCACCACCACCGGATTGAACTCCGCCATAAGATACTTCGCATCTAATAAATCGCTGCTAGCATGCCGAAAGACGTACGCCACGTGGATTATCCAACTGCGCGTGCTGCGGAGCGAGACGTCGCCTGTTCGATTCCGTGCTTCGGAAAAAATGTTTCTGAATTATTTTTCTTTGTGGCTTATCTTTATATATATATATATATATATATATATATATATATATATATATATATATATATATATATATATATATATAAGAAATAGGGGTGTTGTACGTCAAGAAAGGGTCAGACGTTGCTTTGCGAAAGTACTGGCGAGCGTGTGCGCGAGCGACAACCACGGGGCCACCGATCGTCGTCGTCGTCTTCCGTAACAGCGGAGCGTCTGTCATTCACATTCAGTACAATTATTCCCCGTGAAATAAGGAGCCATCCTGGCGACCTAGGGAGCAGCAAACACGGGAGGGTCGTAGCACTGCTTGAGTCTGGACACGTGGACAATTTCCTGGCCGCGGCGACGATGGCCAGAAGATGGTTCCATTGGCTCGATGAGGTAGTTCACCGGTGATGTTTTTTGGAGTATACGATATGGGCGGTGGTACTTGGGGACCTACTTGGTGGAAAGGCCAGGAGTAGCAGAAGGGACATGCAGCCAGACGAGCGAGCCTGAATCGTAGGAAGGAGCGTTAGTGGATGCGTCGTGGTGGTGCTTCTGGCACCCTTGGTCTTGTGATGTGAATGACCGTGCCAGTTGGCGGCATTCTTCAACGTATGTAGCGGTTTGGGATAGAGTCGTGGGCTGGGGAGGCGTCAGGCCTGTACAAAAGAATGGTGTCCATATTGCAGGAAGGTTCACGTCCGTAAAGGAGAAAAAAAGGGAGAAACCAGTAGAGCTTTGAATGGCGGTGTTATAGGCGAACGTAATAAACGGTAGTACTCGGTCCCAATTTGAGTGGTCTGACGATATGTACATAGACAGCATGTCACCAAAAGTGCGGTTGAAGCGTTCTGTCATTCCATTGGTTTGGGGATGATAGGCGCTTGTGGTACTGTGGACGACGCGGCACTCACGCCGCAATGCAGTGATGACGTCGGAGAGGAACACGCGACCACGATCACTTAGCAACGCTCGAGGTGCTCCATGACGAAGGACGAGATTGTGCAGAATGAAACTGGCAACGTCTTTTGCTGTAGATGAAGGAAGAGGTGAAGTTTCGGCGTACCGCGTGAGGTGGTCGACGGCAACGATGATCCAACGGTTACCGTCTGCAGTGCTCGGAAGGGGACCGTAGATGTCGAGGCCGACGCGGTCGAACGGCCGGGAGGGGGCACGGCAAAGGTCTTAAGGTACCGCCGGCGTGTTGAGGGGGAGTCTTACGTCTGTGGCATGTGGAACAAGCCCGAACGTACTGTTGAATAAAACGGTACATACCACGCCAGTAATATCGGAGCCTGATCCGAGAATACGTCTTTAGGAAACCTGCGTGGCCACATTGGGGGTCATCATGGAACGTGGATCAAATTTCGGACTGCAGGTGACGTGGAATGACGAGTAGCCACTGACGGCCACCGGGTGTGTAGTTTCGTCGGTAAAGCACGTCATCGCGAGTGGTGAAGTGCTCGACTTGACGACGCAGCGTGCGAGTGAGGGAGAAGCGGTCCGACCAGCCAGGATGTCCAGAATGGATGCAAGCCACGGGTCCTTGCGCTGCTCGGTTGGCATGTCGGCGATGGTGAGGGCAGTGGTATCACAGAGAGGACTTGTGCAGCAGGCAGGGTCTTAAGAAAGGGGCGAACGGGAGAGGGCATCTGCGTCCGAATGTTTGCGGCCGGAGCGATACACCACGCGGATATCGTACTCTTGTAGGCGTAACGCCCATCGGGCGAGCCGACCACTTGTATCCTTTAGTGACGACAACCAGCAAAGGGCGTGGTGATCAGTTACGATGTCAAAAGGGCGTCCATACACGTAAGGCCGAAATTTCTCTATCGCCCAAATAATGGCGAGGCACTCCTTTTCAGTGACCGAATAGTTGCTTTCGGCTTTACTAAGAGTTCGGCTTGCGTAAGCAACGACGTACTCTTGGAAGCCGTCTTTCCGCTGCGCAAGAATAGCGCCCAGCCCGACACCGCTAGCGTCAGTGTGTATCTGTGTGGGTGGGTGCAGATGTGTCATAGTGTCGCAGAATAGGAGGCGACGTAAGGAAGCGGCGCAGTTCGTTGAAAGCATCGTCACAAGGGGGAGACCATGCCGAAAGATCACTAGAGCCGGCGAGGAGCTTGGTCAAAGAAGCGATGATGGTCGAGAAATTGCGAACGAAGCGCCGGAAATAAGAACAAAGCCTAATGAAGCTTCGGAGTTGTTGAATGTTAGTCGGTTTGGGAAACGCTGAAACGGCTGTAAATTTGGCTGGGTCAGGGAGAATGCCGTCCCTCGAGACCACCTGGCCTAGGATCGTAAGCTTACGAGCGGCGAAGTGGCAATTCTTTAAGTTCAGTTGCAGTCCCACGGCGGAGACGCAAGCGAGAACTTGTTCGAGGCGGGTTAAATTGGTCGGAAAATCGGTTGAAAAGACGACAGTGTCGTCTAAGCAACAAAGGCAAATATTCTACTCGAGGCCTCGAAGAATCGCGTCCATCATTCGCTCTAATGTAGCTGGCGCGTTGCACAGGCCGAATGGCATGACTGTGAATTTGTAGAGCCCGTCGGGCGTGACGAAAGCTGTTTTTTGGCGATCGGCCTCCGCCATGGGTACTTGCCAGTATCCAGAGCACAGATCTAAGGAAGAGAAGAATTCTGCTCCCTGTAGGCGATCTAAGCCATCGTTTTTGTGTGGCAGAGGATAGAAATTTTTGCGGGTGATTCGGTTGAGACGCCGGTAATCCACGCAGAATCTGATGGATCCGTCCTTCTTCACCAGAACAACTGGGGAGGCCCAGGGACTGCTGGGTGGTTGCACTATGCCACGTTTGAGCATGTCATCGACCTGGTCACTGATGACACGGCGTTCGGCAGTTGACACACGGTATGGACGCTGTCGCAATGGTGCCTGTTGACCGGTATCAATACGGTGAACAACAGCTGAAGCTCGACCTAAGGGAGGATGGTCGTGGTCGAAGGAGGCTCGAAAACGCTGGATGAGCTTGACCAGCTGTTCCTGCTGCCCAGGCGTGAGGTGGGAGTCGATAGATTTGCGAAACACGTCCATAGGAACTTCGGTGTCAGTTGCAGGTGTAATGGCACAAGTCGGTAGTGATAGCTCGTCTGGAAGCATTGGGTCTTCGAAAATGCAATCCAAGGTCTCAACAGTCCCAAGACACTCGCCACGTAGTAGGATATACGGGAAAGCAGAGACGTTGCACGCGTAAAGGGCCGCTGAACCATTGGAAAAGTCGATGATGGCAAATGGGAGGAGGAAGGTTCGACGGCGCGCACTAGCTATAGACGGTTGAAACAGTAGGGTCGAATTAGTGGCAGCAGGCGAAAACACAGGCACTAGAACGGCGGACAAAGGCGCGATGTGGACGTCGGCTGCGGCGAATACTTTAGGCGCACTGCGGTCGTCGAGGTTGGGGCACGGAGTCGTCAATGTCAGTTCAGCACGAGCGCAGTCGACGAGGGCCTGATGGGCAGAAAGGAAATCCCATCCTAGTATGACGTCGTAGGATGAGCGAGGAAGAACGGCAAACTTGACGGCATACCAAACATCTTGAATAACAACGCGAGCTGTGCACTGAGCCGTCGGTGATAGGTAATGCGAGGTCGCCGTACGCAGGGCAAGACTGGTAAGAGGCGTTGTGACTTTTCTCAAATTGCGGCACAGTTTTTCACTAATTACAGAAACGACAGAGCGCCTGTGTCGACAAGTGCACGTACGGCGACACCTTCTACTTCTATATCAATTTCATTTGGCGGATAAAGAGGAGGTCTTGAAAAGTTCGATGACAACGCAGTTCTTGCCTCCGGAACTGCGGCTGTCAGTTTTCCTCTCGTGCGGGGCTTGGGCGGCGATGCATCGGAGAAACAGATCGACGACGGGGCGGTGATGACCGGTGGGGGTCGACAGGGCGTTGTGGGGAAAACGAGTCGGCGAGATGAGAAGAAGGTCGTGGGGGAAACTGAACAGCTTGATTTGTGGAATTCCCACCGTCCTGAGGCTGCAGGTTGCGACGGCAACAGTAGCGTGCTATATGCCCCAAAAAACCGCACGCAAAACATATGGGCCGATTGTTGAAGGTACGCCGTGGGCTAACGGCAGAAGGTCCGGTGGGCGAGGTAGGAGGGGTACCATGCGTGTGGGCGGCGTCGTAGTGCAGAAGTACCCGGTGTCCCGGTAGGTGCCAGAAACAGGTGGGGCCGGAGGTCTGGAAACGACGGCAGCGTCGTCAGAGGTGTAGTGGTAGGCGGCGATGGCGGTAGTGCCTGCGCTACTTGTGTCTCAATGACCTGGCGTAGACGTGGGTCAAATGATGTCACTGGCTCAGGTGCTCGGATGACAAGGGAAAGTTGACGCGCAACTTCCTCATGAATAAACGGCTTTATCTGTGGCAGTAAAACCGTATGATCAGCGGCGACCTCGTTGACAAGGGCGGAAACCTCAGCTGTATCTTCGGCTGCACGGCGCGTCGAGACGCGCTGCTTTCGCAACTCGTCGTACGACTGACAGAGTTGGACCACGTCGGCGACAGTCTGAGGATTCCGAGCGACGAGCATCTGGAACGTATCGTCGTCCACTCCTTTCATGATGTGCTTGATTTTTGTCGATTTCGGCGAGAGATGGGTCGACGCGCTTGCAAAGAAACAAGACATCTTCGATGTAGCTTCTAAAGGTCTCGTCCTGCGCTGGACTCGACTGAGCAGACGCTGTTCCGCACGAAGCCGACGCACGGCGGGACAACCAAAGATCGCGGCGCTGGTTGTCTTAAAGGTCGGCCAGTAGGTGATTTCACCTTCATGGTTTTTAAACCAGTGGCAGGCCACATCAGCGAGGTAAAAGCGCACGTTCGTGAGCTTGTCGCAGTCGTCCCATTTGTTGGACGCGCTTACTATTTCATACTCTTCGATCCAATCCTCCACGTCGTGCTCATCGTTGCCGCGAAATACGGGTGGGTCGCGTTGCCGAGGCACAGCGGTACAGAAGACTGTCGTGGTTGCGGCAGCTTGCGAACGGCCAGGAGCAGTCATGGTGAAAGGACCCGTGGCGCAAGGACCCGTGGCTTGCATCCATTCTGGACATCCTGGCTGGTCGGACCGCTTCTCCCTCTACTCGCACGTTGCGTCGTCAAGTCGAGCACTTCACCACTCGCGATGACGTGCTTTACCGACGAAACTACACACCCGGTGGCCGTCAGTGGCTACTCGTCATTCCACGTCACCTGCGGTCCGAAATTTGATCCACGTTCCATGATGACCCCCAATGTGGCCACGCAGGTTTCCTAAAGACGTATTCTCGGATCAGGCTCCGATATTACTGGCGTGGTATGTACCGTTTTATTGAACAGTACGTTCGGGCTTGTTCCACATGCCACAGACGTAAGACTCCCCCTCAACAGTCATAGGGGGGTTGTACGTCAAGAAAGGGTCAGACGTTGCTTAGCGAAAGGCTCTTTACCAGGCAGGTCTGGCTACTGGCGAGCGCGCGCGCGAGCGACAACCACGGGGCCACCGATCGTCGTCGTCGTCTCCCGTAACAGCGGAGCGTCTGTCATTCACATTGAATACAATATATATATATATATATATATATATATATATATATATATATATATATATATATATATATATATATATATATATATATATATAAGAAAACAAGACGGTGCACGTACGAGGAAGCAATATTCTATGCCTAACGTTTCGGCCGTGGCACGGCCTTCGTCATTCATTCTCTGACGAAGGCCGTGCCACGGCCGAAACGTTAGGCATAAAATATTGCTTCCTCGTACGTGCACCGTCTTGTTTTCCTATACGTACCGGACCCACTGAACTTTCCCATTGAATATATATATATATATATATATATATATATATATATATATATATATATATATATATATATATATATATATATATATATATGTTCATACATATACAGGACATGACGGCTACAGCGATGGCAAAAACCAGCCGAGAGTGTCCATATAATTGCTATCGCAATAAAAGGAAACACGCCAGCTCAGATAGATAGCGCTCAGAACACATCGATGAATGAGAATCGCACAGAGGATGAGCGCGAGCTAACAACTGTCACAGCTCGACACTAGAAGCGCGGTGCTGTAACATAAAGGACGCACGAAACGAACGCACAGGTATACACAGGACGACAGCAAACTAACAACTGTCACAGTTGTTACTTCTTTACGTTTGAGCAGCACGCTACAAGTGTCGACTATGAAGAAACTACTGCCTCTACTTTAACTCTTGCAGCTAGCAGGTCACTCCTTTGCCAAACGTGGCCAGTGCGCTCTGTAACTTCAACGAAAACATTGCAGTGAAAGCACAAGACCTACAACCACCCCCCTCACGAGATAAGCACGCGCGCATAGGCGACCACGCCCTGTAAGGCAAAGTACGGGTGGTGCCGGAAGGAGGTGCACGCGCATCGCAAATTCCGGGAAAGCCTAGCGGCAGGACGACCTTTAGAGCGCACCCTTCGCGCCATCTGGGCGTATGCATATTCATCTTCTGTGGTTTCGCTTTGTTTACGGTGCGCATGCGCAAGTATTAGGTCGGGTTTAGGTATACATTTTTCTTTGGAAGCAATAAAGCTTGAAGTGTTAAGTAAGCGCTCGTGTTGTGCACTTTCTTGTCAGGCGTGTTCGTGGGCGTTTTTCCTCTTTTGGGCAAGTTCTTTCGTTTCGCCTGCAGCACTGAAATTTCCGCTCTCGAAGGCAAGAAGGGCGTACGCGCAGCACTCTCGTGCAGCTCGTTTCTTTTCGATGGAATGTTGCAGATGAATAAATAGGCAGGTTACTGCTACTTACATTACACGTGTGAAGGTTTTTCTGCACTAACAAATCGGTAGAGACAATCTCTCCCCACACTAATAATACGTAACATTTCTCGCCGCAAATGCCACAAGGAGTGCATGCTTTGTGGCTCTGAGTGGTACGTTGTGAGTGCGGTGGAATTGAATGCGAGACGTCATAGCCAGGTGATGATATAAACTTTAGTTAGAATACTAGAACGGGGGAGTGCTCGGAACGAGCTTCGAAATGTGAAGCCCAAACAGGGTCGATCTACTTGCAGCGCTGCGATCGGTAGTCTGCAATGTGTCGTCGCTTAAGAGTTGCGCGCGGCTCCTCCAAAAAGGTGCCGGTGTACAATGCCCGCTTCCCACTCAAAAAGTGCCGGTATCGACTCGCAGCAGTATATGGTGGGATTTTATTCTTAGTGTCACCTTTTATAGCTCTATTGGTTTTCCTTTCTTTTTTAAAACTAGCTTCAGTTTCTACATGTTCGTTCAAAAAGTAACGCAAGATGTGAAGTAAACTAGAAGCCATTTTACAGTGAGCGCTGTTATTTGTAGTGCCACCGCCCGGGATTGAACAAAACGTAAAGTATGGCCGCCGAGATTTTCGCGAATACGAGACTCGAAACGAGATTTCACATTTTACGTTACTTTTTGCAGCAATACGTAGCAACAGAAGCTTGTTTTAAGAAACAAAGAAAGCCAGCACAGCTATGAAAGGTCGCACTAAGAATAAAGACCGCGGCGATTCGAACCCGGGCCTTTTGAGTGGGAAGCGGGTATTCTACCCCTGCACCACTTTGGCGGAGCCGCGCGCAACTCTTAAACGACGATACAATGCAGACTACCGATCGCCGCACCGCAGTTGGATTGGCCCTGTTTGGGATTTACTTTCTGTACATTGGTGCTTCGGCCGTTCCGAGCATTCCCCTGCTCTAGTGCACTCTACTTTAGTTCTTCGTGCGTATGTTCATAGTTTGTGCGATAAGGCTTGTAGATTAATCGTGCCACTCGCTGGTGTTTCGTCGTGAGCACTGCTCCTCGGCCAAAGCAAACGCGGTGGGCGTGCCCGAGCTTCGCCGTGGGCTTCTGCCAATCAGACTGATTGAAGCCTGAACTCGGGTACAAGCTCGTTGATTCTGACAAGGCCCGAGTTCAACTCGGAACTGCCGTAGTGCCTGTGTGGCTCAAGCATTTCATGCGTTGGACGCTAAGCAGCAGCTTATTTCCATATAAAATTATTTGGTCAGCTTGCACTATATACTTGTGCAAAGCTGGAGCCATCAGAGGAACTTGCTATCGCCTAGCTTCTTCCAGCTTTTTACGTGTATCGTCTGCTAAGACTGCTAGGTCAGTTTAGGAGTAAAGACTGCGTCAGTTCGGTCTCCAGCTTGATGCACTAGGTCTTAATTAACACGATATTGAATAGTTCTGTCTTAATAGTTATACGACATCAATTAAGAGGTTTATTTGGGAATACCTTAATTAGGTTGATATTGCTGCGGACAGCCATCAAAAGATGATTATGCTGAAGACAACGACGACGATATGGAGACTGTTGTGTGCCGCTGCCTTGCCCGAGTACTCTCCTGTAAATACACTTGTTTACAGCCTCTAGTCTTCGTCTCTTCACGTAACGTTTTGTTGGACGTGCTGGGTACCTCCCTTCGTCACGAAGCTTCGCAGTGGACGCCACCTTGAGCCTTCCAACATGGCTCTGGAAAATGCACCGTCCACTTCGGCTCCAACACCTCAACACGTCCACTTCCAACACGTCCACTTCAGCTCCAACACATCAACGTCACCGCTCCTCGCGACCCTGGTGTTTTCTCTGGCGCCAATGGGCAAGACGTCGACACGTGGCTCAGCCTTTACGAACGCGTCAGCACAGGTAACCGGTGGGACCCTACTCTCATGCTTGCCAATGTGCTATTCTACCTCGACGGCACCCCGCGAGTGTGGTATAAGACGCATGATACTGAGCTGACAAGTTGGAATATATTCAAAGAGAAGATACGAGAGTTGTTTGGCACCCTGATGGTCACCAGCTTGCTGCCAAAAAGGCGTTGTCGACCCGCACGCAGACGTCAACAGTGCCGTACGTCTTGTACATCCAAGACGTCTAAGCTCTCTGCCGTGCAGTTGACTCGCACATGACGGAACAGGACAAGGTTGCTCACATTCTCAAGGGTATCGCTGATGACGCGTTCAACCTGCTCGTCTTCAATAACGTGTGCACTGTTGATGCGGTCTTCAAAGAATGCCGGCGCCTGGAACTCGCTAAAAGCAAGCGCATTATTCAGCAGTTTGCTCGCTTGCCTAACACCGAGCCGACGTCGTCCTGTTCCGATGTTCCCCGTTCTACAAGCAACTATGCCAACGTTACCCGCATTGTGTGACGAGAAATTGAAGCTGCTTATCCGGCTACCTGCGAGCCCAGCACCTTCTCTCCCCCTGCAGTTCCGGTTTCGATGATTCGGGCAGTTGTCCATCAGGAGATCGCAAGCATGGGACTCCACTCTGTCTGCTCCGTAAATCACGTGGACTCTCGGCCATATCCTCCGACTGTACCCCCTTCACCGCCCCAGTTCGAACCACGTTTCCGCAACGCTGAATGGTGCACTGCTGACGACAGGCCCATCTGTTTCATCTGCCACAGGATTGGACACATCTCTCAGCATTGTCGCAATCGCTGAAACTCTCCTGCACAGTACACGTACACTGGCTACCACCGCGCCAATGGCTCCTATCGTCCCTCTACATCACGTCCAGATCACGCTGCCACTGAATCTGTTGCTCCTAGCCGCCCGTAGTCACGCTCACCTTCGCCCCTACGCCGGCAGTCCCGCTCACCCTAGCCCCGTCGCTCCTATTCGCCAAGTTTCAACGCACGCTCCCAACCGGAAAACTAGATAGTGCAGCGCCCGGAGGTGCCGCTGCATTACTCCTTACGCTGCCGAATCCTCTACTGACCCTTTCGACCAATATGAACCTCACTGAAGTACACATCGACGGTATTCCTGTTGATGCTCTAATTGACACGGGAGCCCATTTATCTGTGATGCGTGCTAATGTTCGGACTCGCCTTAAGAAAGTTGTAACACCAGCCGCGAAGCCAGTTGTCCGTGTCGCTGACGGCGGAACAGCTTGTGCAATTGGCATGTGTACAGCTCGAGTCGACATCGCCAATCGCTCTACCATCGTTGTTTTCACCGTGCTCGCTCACTGCCCCCACGACGTCATTCTAGGCTTGGACTTCCTTTCTGCTCATTCGGCGCTCATAGACTGCTCTACCGGTACTCTCCGCCTTCACCTTCCTTTTCCAGATCACCCTGCGCCGCCTCCCATTCGCCTAACCGCCGCAGACTTCGTTCGCTTACCACCCACAGCTCTGACCTACGTTGACTTGGTACCATCGTCACCAGTGCCCGACGAGGAGTACATTGCGACTCCTGTCAAGGATGTTCTTCTCTACCAGGGTGTTACAGTGCCTCGTTCTGTATTATCTATCACATCCAATCGCACATGTCTGCCAGTTGTCAACTTTGGCTTGACAATGCAAGTGCTGCCACGAGGGATATCCTTGGCACATATCAGCGCCTTTGACGATCCCTCAATTGCATCAGTTACGTTGTACGATGGTACTACCGACCACACCGACCACCCGCAGTCCGCCGCATCTGTTCTCGACGACCTGAAGAGAATGATTGCGCCAGATCTACCCCCAAAGAATGCTGACGACCTCTACCGCGTTCTCTTTTCGTACTGCCACATTTTTTTATCTTTACGAGCGTCCTTTGGCACAAACTACGACCGTGAAACATCGCATAAATACTGGCGATGCCGCTCCTGTTCATAGGCGTCCGTATCGAGTGTCACACGCAGAGCGTCAAGTGATTCAAGCAGAAGTCAAGAAGATGCTCACGAAGAACATCATCGAACCATCATGCAGCCCATGGGCGTCACCCGTTGTCTTAGTGAAAAAGACGGCTTGTGGCGATTCTGCGTGGACTACCGGCATCTTAACAAAGTAACAAGAAATGACGTTTACCCCCTCCCTCGTATTGACGACGCCCTTGATTGCCCACATGGTGCTCGCTACTTTTCGTCTATTGAGCTACGCTCTGGCTAATGGCAGATCGCTGTGGATGATATGAACCGCGAGAAAACCGCTTTTGTCACACCTGATGGCCTTTATCAATTCAAGGTGATGCCATTCGGACTATGTAACGCACCGGCCACATTTGAGCGCATGATGGACTCCCTCCTTCAAGGATTCAAGTGGTCCACATGTCTGTGCTACTTGGACGACGTTATAGTGTTCTCCCCCGCTTTCGCGAGTCATCTGGAACGGCTATCTACAATCCTGCAAGTTTTTCACCGAGCCGGTTTGCAACTTAACGCATCGAAGTGCCACTTTGATCGTCGCCAGATTACAGTGCTTAGCCACCTCCTTGATGCCAATGGAGTACAGCCGGACCCAGGCAAAATCCGCGCTGTTACGAATTTCCTGATTCCTAAGTGTGTTAAAGATGTACGCAGCTTCACTGGTTTATGCTCGTACTTCCGCCGCTTTATCAAAATTTCGCGGACATAGCACGACCACTCACTGACCTTTTGAAAAAAGAAGTGCCATATATATGGGGCGACGCCGAAGCTTCCGCGTTCGCTCATTTGATCCGGCTGCTTACAACGCCCTCCGTTCTGGCCCACTTTCCTCCTTCTGCGCCGACTGAAGTTCGTACCGACGCCAGTGGGCACGGCATAGGCGCAGTACTAGCACAACGACAGCACAGTACTGATCGCGTCATCTCCTACGCCAGCAGGCTCCTTACAACTTTGGAGCGCAACTACTCTATCACGGAGCGTGAGTGTCTGGCCCTCGTTTGGGCGGTTGCGAAATTCTGCCCATACTTCTATGGCCGACCCTTTTCAGTCGTAGCGTACCACCACGCACTCTGCTGGTTGTCCTCACTAAAGGATCCTACCGGACGACTTGGTCGCTGGGCGTTACGCCTTCAATAAAAATTGGCCGCGTATCTGCGTGCTTCGCTGCAAATGTCGTCTAAAGACGATAGAAGAGGCGCTGCGTGAGATATGGACGTCATCTGGCAATACGTCGGGAAACATGAGTGCTGTGTTGCGGGCTGGTAGTCCCGGCGCAGCAGCAGGCGAAGACCGGCGGTGACCAACGCGACCGGCGGGAACGCCAGCCAGCCCGAACACGCGGTTTGGCACGAAGCGCTGAAGCAGAAGAAACTTCCGCACTCAACGAGTACTCTCCACACACTCTTTTATTTACACGTCACCTGGCTAAAACAAGAATGCCAGAGCGGCGCCCCATGGCATTCGTACAGTGCAATACAGAACCGAAACCGATACACAACAATGAGCTCATGCAGAGGGCACGAAGAAAGTCAAGTTTAACGCGCAGTCGCATTTTCAGCGCAGCTTAAGAAACTAGGGTCTTTAGAATTACGTATGTATGCACTTTCTATTAAAGGAACACACCACCTAATACTTACCTAATGATGTTGCGCCTCAAATATGCGTAATGTTTGCTTTTTGGTCGACAATGTACGCAAGTATGAACCTAGTCAGCCGTTCAAGATGGCTGGCCCTTAGGCAAGTGGTTCAACTTTGGCTGAGTGGTTGAATCGAGGGACGTGCCGACAAACAGAAAGACAGAAAGACAGACCAAAATTTCTCCGTTTAGGTATCCCAAGAAAGACTATCGTCTTTAAAATATTCTTATACTGTCATCTACAAGTCTGGTCGTCTTCACATGGACGCCGATTGCTTGTCCCGTTGTCACAAAAGTCGCATATGATTAACATTGCCTGCGCATAATGTCCTAACGTACGCCATGAAAAGGGTTTCTTTTTTTTGTCACTTACGCCCAAGGCGAAAGGGCTCTAATTCTTCGCTAAGAATGGTGTGCCGTAAGCGTACGCGCACCGCTTAGTGTGTGTTGGCGTGGGTCGTAAGACGAGCATCCGAGCTGCTCCTGATCATGTGTCTTTGTTTTGTCTATTTTTATTTTGTCTATTTTTGTTTTGACTGCTTGCCGTGAAGGCCACTGCCAGCAGAGCATGAGCCTTAAGACGAACATCGGAGCTACGTGACGGGATTTTGTTTTGTCTAGTATGGAACTGCTTGCCATGAAGGTCACCGCCAGCAGAGGCAGAGCCTTAAGATGTGCATCCGAATTACGTGTCAGATAATGTGCTTTTGTTTGTGTTGTGTCTGAAGCACCGGACGTTGTGTCCGAGCCACGTTGCAGGTCATGTGCTTTTGTTTTGTCTATTGTTAAACGGCTTGCCGTAAAAGTCACCGACAGCGGAATCTGAATCACGGGACGTTGTATCCGTGCTACGTCTTAGACCGTGTGCCTACGCGACCGCGTGACTGGTGTTTTGTCTGTGAGCTACTGGTTCGCCCGTGAAGGACACCGAAAGTGAAGTGTGAACCATGCCCGGTAGCAACCAGTGCCTACGTGACCGTTTCAAGGATGCATCGACACTACACTAGAAGCTGGGACCGGCAGCCGGAGAAACGTATAAAATACTGCTCAATCAGTCTGCTCTGCGCCGGAGAAGAGATCGACGCTGGGCAACTCCCGGGACACCACGCAGCCACCCAGCACCCCCGGTCATCGTCGAGCCGCCGCTGACCCATCTCGCCAGCTTCGACGGTCGCTCATGAACGGCGCCGGTCTTGATGGACTCTGCTGCGCCCGGTTACGTATGTCAATCGCTTGACTTCGTGGACTGCGAACTCTAATTGCTGGTTCAGCTCTTGCTGTTTGGTCATCCATCCGATATTGCTCATTGTCGCTACATACTTCAACTTTCATGCATGCTACACTTATTCGGAATAATTGTAGACTGTATAACTAATTCACCTTTGTTTTCAAGATAAATGTTCGGTTATTGTGGAAGTATCTTTATCTTTGTTTAAACGCATTAATAAAGCTTGTTGTTCATTGATTGGAGAAGGCCCTTGACTCTTTCATGCCGGCGATTGGCGCAAGCCATACACCAGAGGCCCAACCCCCATGCCACATCTTGGGAGAAGCTTGTGCTTCGGCCCCAAGTCGTGACAATATCTGGCGTCCGCGACAGGACGTCTGGTGCAAAGCAGCCACCTTGAACGAGTCAGGGACCTTAGCCAATTATCCTTTTTGTGCACTGAGAATTTTGTATTGTGAGCAACGGCAACAAAGTGAAAAACCTGCATTGATAAGTGCATGATCGCTCATTTGTGTGCCTAAGATTTTCTTTCACTATGGAGCTGGAAAAGCTTGCATCTATCGGCACTCAGCTTGGCCTGTCAGGAGCGGAACTGAGAAAGTGGATAGAGGAGGAGCAGGCGAGACAGCGTGAGGAAAGAGCCTTGGCACGAGAGGCAGCAGAGAGAGAGCACGCAGCAGCACTTAAAGCAAGCGAATGTGAGGTAGAAGCATTACGTCTTAAACGGGAGCTTCAAAAGCTGAGGAGAGAGAATGATGTTAGTGATGTTAGCAGCACTCAAGAGAGGGATGCCGACATCGGCTTGCGGTTTAATGCGAGCAAACTCCTCATCGCATTTGATGAAAAGAAAGACGATCTTGACGCGTACATACGCCGTTTTGAAGGTATTGCGAAGAGTCAGAGGTTGCCCGAAGACCAATGGTCAACTGTTTTGAGCACGTGCCTAAGCGGGGAGGCATTAAGCGTTTTTGGGAGATTATCACCGGAAGACGCGTCGAGCTACTCCAAGGTCAAGGCCGCTCTGTTGAAGCGCTTTCGATTTACCGGTGAGGGCTTCAAAGAGAAATTTAGGACTGCAAAATCAGCGGATGGCGAGACCGCTGCGCAGTTTTCGGCTAGGTTGACTCACTACTTTGACCGCTGGGTCGAAATGACTGGGATAGCGAAGGACTACTCGTCACTCCGCGAACCTTTGATTCAGGAACAATTTCTGAGCAGTTGCCACCCAAATCTGACACTTTATCTCAAAGAGAGAAAGGCTGAGTCACTTGAAGAAATGTTAGGACTAGCTGATCGCTTCCTAGATGCACAAGGGGGAGCTAACCTTGCGAAAGCAAAAAGAGATGGACGAGAAGAAGCAGGAAGCTATGAAGTAGACGAAAGAAGGAGCAGCCAAAGAGCGCCGCCGAAGTGCTACCTTTGTTGTAAGTTGGGACACCATGCGGCACAATGCAAGAACAACTTTGCAGGTAGCCAGGGTCCTGTTTGCTTTAAATGTGGAAGGAAAGGGCACAAAGCAGATGCGTGTCAACAGAGAGCGAAGGAAAAGCCTCAGGCTTCATGTATATACTCACCCGGCAGGGGAGATAAAAAAGAAAGCATCTACGACGGATACGTAGAGCTGAAGAATGGCGACAAGATTCCGGTGGTAAACGCAGTTATGCAGATACGGCCGCAATTCTTACTCGAGGGAATGCCAGTTGCAACCGGCACCCTTTCCGGGAAGCCCGTCTCCGTGTTACGCGATACGGGAAGCAATACAGTAATAATAAGGAGGAGCCTCGTCGAAGACGAAGAGCTCACAGGGGACAGCAGTCAAGTACGTTTGGTGGACGGCACAGTGAAGATGCTACCTGAGGCTCGAATTTACGTGGAGACCCCTCATTACACGGGCACCATCACTGCACTTTGTATGCAGGAGCCCCTGTACGATGTAATTCTTGGGAACGTAAAAGACGTGCGAGCGGCGGACGACCCGGCAGCCGCCGGCGGAGGACTGATGAAACAACAGCCGACGGAAGAAAGGGCGACCGCCGCAGCCGTAACTAGAGCCCATCCGAAAAGAGCAGCGAAGAAATTTGAGAGGCTCAAAACGCCTGGCGCTGGAGATGACACCAAAGCAACGAGTGCGTACGCAGAAGCACAGCGAAAGGACGAATCGTTGCGTCACTGCTTTTCGCAGATCGGCAAAAAGCTAACGTGCAGAGATAAGGAAAGCGCCATCGAATTCAGAATTGAGAAGGGGCTCTTATATCGCACGTTCTCACAGCCAGATGGGAGATACGTGAAGCAGCTGGTTGTGCCGAGGGCACATCGGGAAGCGATACTGAAAACTGCCCATGATGGAGTATTGGCAGGACACTTAGAAGCACAGAAAACGAAATTTCGCATTCTGGACGAATTCTTTTGGCCAGGGTTTACTGTCGACGTCAAGAGATTCGTGAGTTCCTGCGACATTTGCCAACGTACAACACCGAAAGGCAGGGTAGAGCTGTGCACGGGCCGTATTTCCGAGCCCGAGCCCGGCCCGGGCCCGCTGTCTTTGTCGAAGGCCCGCCCGAGCCCGACGGCAAAGGGCTGCGAGCCCGCCCGGCCCGGCCCGACGTACGAAAACGCAATCCCGGGCCCGGCCCGGCCCGGCCCGGCTTTTTGAAGGTTCGCTGCGAAAACGAAACATCGTTTTCCGGTAATTTGGCATTTTATTGAGCATATCAAATATGATCAAACGACACACGACAAACAGTCTCTAATAGAGATCGTTCGCGGTACTTTTGCTATACAAGTAGACGGCCTCATGCCAGCAACAATGGAGTTCGCTCGCCAAAGCCGTCACGTGTATGGGGTATGCCCATGCAAGCGTCAGCTTGCACGAATGCGATCTACGTCGGGTTGCTCGTCGCTGTCGCGTGCATTTTTACTCATATGGGATTTGGCCTTAAATCTAACGCGAACAGTCGCGTGGCGCCATGCTAGCTCAGTTAGTGTTACTTCTCTATTTTTCGGAGTGCAACAGAGGCAGTGCTTTACCTGCTCCCCTTTTGTTTATTGTAGCGAATGGAAAGGAAAAGCGGTAAAGGGCGGTCGCGGAAAAGGCTCTGCGTGCGTGCTGCAAAACAATTCCCGCTCATTCTCTATATTTCGGGCTTGAGTCGGGCTTTGCGCCGGGCCCGAGCCCGGCCCGATAAAACTCCAAGTAGCCCGAGCCCGGCCCGGGCCCGAGGTGAAAATACGTCGGCCCGCCCGAGCCCGGCCCGCGGGCCGGGTCGGGCTCGGGCTTCCGGGCTACCCGGAGCCCGTGCACACCTCTAAGGCAGGGTACCGAGATGCTGTCGCACTACCAAGTGTCGAGACAGAGCGGGTCGCTGAAGCCTTGATAAAGAAAAAGGTTTTTGCGAGTGGGGAATCCAAAAGTTTTCGATGTACCTCTATGGGGCCCCATTTGTAGTCCAAACCGACCACCAACCGCTTAGCTATTTGCGTCAGGCGAAACAACTGAATAGTAGGGTGCTTCGATGGAGTTTGCTCCTGCAAGAATACGAATTCACTGTAAGGCACATCAAAGGGAGAGAAAACGTAGGAGCAGATTATCTAAGCAGGTCGATTCTACGAAAGATCGAAAAATGGTGTATATTTGATGTTTCCGATTTTCCTGATAATTTTGTATGTTGTGCACATATGACTGCACAGCACGAAATCGCAGTTCGTTTTCAAATAAATTTTTTTTTCAACACAGGAAAATTCGACAAGTGTCGCCGGTTGAGGACGACCATTTTACGAAGAGTGCGTTTTCGTAAATTCGCAATCATGCTGGCAGCCATTGAAGCTATATATTACAAATATCTTTCTTTTTGGCGGAAGTAGAAGTAAAGAGGAAATAGCTCTTATCATTTCATGGAATTCTGAGTAAATTATGTATTTTTAAAAATTCACGAAAAACGCTGCGTTTTTGAAAATCAGTCAAATTTGGGACGCTATGGCTACTTCTTTGAACATCTTAGCTTGTTCATATTTGCAGTATGAATAGGCCTTTATGTGAATAATGAACCTCTGCATTTGTATTTCTCTAATAATTTTCAAAGTAGTAAATTTTCATGCTCGAAACACCAAAAAGAGAAAAGTGCTCCTCCATTCAAAAATCTATAATAAAAAAAAACCAATCTCAATTTTGTTCAAAGTCCCCCAAAATGTTCTCAAATGACTGCAGAATGATATTATGAAGAAACATGTCGCATCATTTTTATTGGAACAAAAGCAGAAACTGTCAAACATTGTGTTTCCAGAGCGTGGTGGCCACTGCGTAAAGGACATCTCTAGTAACAAGAAAATACAGTAACACGTCTTTTTTCTTCTCTGAGCTTCGCTAAACAGCAGTAATGATCTATTGTTGGAACTGTTTTGTAAAGAAAAAAAAGATCGTTCCAATTAAATGCATTTGCGACACCACTTACATTCCTCGTCGACGGGCAGCACGGACATTTTCATTCCTCTGGATAATTTTTTTTAGTATATGCGCTTATATAAAAGTAACGAAGCTAAACGCGAAATATGTGTAGCTGAGTCGATCATGCATTGTAAGAATGTGAGAAATCGCAAATGGCGGCAGTGGTGAACGGCGTGTACCGCAGTGCAGCCTAAGCACAGCAGCCACACATTGTTTGCCAGGCTTTGTCGCTATGCACGAGAAAAAGCTGGGGTGTCGATTGCGTTGGTTACGCGATACATTTTTCACCGCTCGTCGCTCTCCCGCCCGGTCTCTAGATCCGCACAGTGCGGATCGTGTGGCCCGTGCTACAAGCACTCGTGTAAACGGAGTAGCATGCGTTGGGCGGACAGGTGCAAAGGGCGGCGCGATGAACGCCCGCCTGAGCAGACGACAGCAACGAGTATACGGCTGTGCCAGTCAGCCAAACACCACCTGAGATAGAAGTTAAGCATCCAAATTGTGCATCACTTTGATGCAATCACTATCCTACGCTCTGAAGGTGGCTATGGGTAGGCGTTATAGCCATGGCCAAGATTTTGTACCGACTGCCTCATGGTACACAAAAAGAAAATTCCGCTGCCGCAGAATTTTCGTTACGTAGATGATATCGGATCGAGACTCTTTTGCGGAGGGTCATGAAGCAGGATGCGCGCTCAATTCAAGAGCGAAACCAGATCTGCCAGCACTCCTTCAAGAGAAAAAAGGATATGCAAAACAAAGCAGATGCAATGCAAACAAAACGTGTTTTGTCCGTGGCCAGAACTGCTGCCATCAATCTTCACGTAATCGATTCTTTTTAAACTCTGCATTGATCACATAAGGTTTGACAACGTACACATTTTGGCCAACAAAAACCACACCTCTTGGCGACCGCTCTCCAGAAATTCATTTCCATTCATGAAGAGACCTTGGCTTTTATACTAATCTCTCAATTCTGGCACAGCACATCATCATAAGAGACGCATGGAGGGAATGCGTTCTTTAGCACTCAAGATATGAATTATACTCAACTGAAATAGATGAAAGAAAAGGAGGCTACAACTGAAAGTGCATACTGTGGACTGAGGGGTGTCTAACACTGGCGTGAAGTCGCAAACCACGCGAATGCATTTAATTGGAACGGTCTTTTTCTTTACAAAACAGTTCCCAATTTCCGACCATAGATCATTACTGTTGTTTAGCGAAGCTCAGAAAAGAAAAAAAGAGGTGTTACTGTATACTTTTTTGTTACTAGAGATGTCCTTTGCGCAGTAGCCACCACGCTCTGGAAACACAATGTTTGACATTTTCTGCTTTTGTTGTAATAAAAATGATGCAACATGTTTTTTCATAATATCATTCTGCAGTCATTTGAGAACATTTTGGGGGACTTTGAACAAAATTGAGATTGGGTTTTTTTATTATAGATTTTTGAATGGAGGAGCACTTTTCTCTTTTTGGTGTTTCGAGCATGAAAATTTACTACTTTGAAAATTATTAGAGAAATACAAATGCAGAGGTTCATTATTCACATAAAGGCCTATTCATACTGCAAATACGAGTATGAACAAGCTAAGATGTTCAAAGAAGTAGCCATAGCGTCCCAAATTTGACTGATTTTCAAAAACGCAGCGTTTTTCGTGAATTTTTAAAAATACATAATTTACTCAGAATTCCATGAAATGATAAGAGCTATTTCCTCTTTACTTCTACTTCCGCCAAAAAGAAAGATATTTGTAATATATAGCTTCAATGGCTGCCAGCATGATTGCGAATTTACGAAAACGCACTCTTCGTAAAATGGTCGTCCTCAACCGGCGACACTTGTCGAATTTTCCTGTGTTGAAAAAAAAATTATTTGAAAACGAACTGCGATTTCGTACTGTGCAGTCATATGTGCACAACATACAAAATTATCAGGAAAATCGGAAACATCAAATATACACCCTTTTTCGATCTTTCGTGGAATCGACCAGCAGATTGTAAAAGAGAGTCCCCACGGGGCTGTCAACCGATGTAATCATATAAGGGAGGTGAACTGTGTGTGCTTACAAATGCGACATTTTGCGGGTTGTTGAATATTATGTAATAATATTCTATAAGTGGGGGGCAGTGCCACAAAAGTCGCATATGATTAACATTGCCTGCGCATAATGTCCTAACGTACGCTATGAAAAGGGTTTCTTTTTTTGTTACTTACGCCCAAGGCGAAAGGGCTCTAATTCTTCGCTAAGAATGGTGTGCCGTAAGCGTACGCGCACCGCTTAGTGTGTGTTGGCGTGGGCCGTAAGACGAGCATCCGAGCTGCTCCTGATTATGTGTCTTTGTTTTGTCTATTTTTGTTTTGACTGCTTCCGCAGTGCTTGCATGACTGCTGATGTCTCCACCGAATCAAATGCCTTCTCGTAATCTATGAAGGCTATGTATAGGGGTTGGTTGTATTCCGCGCATTTCTCTATCACCTGATTGATAGTATGAACATGGTCTATTGTTGAGAAGCCTGTACGAAATCCTGCCTGGTCCCTTGGTTGATTAAACTCTAATGTCATATTAATTCTGTTAGCAATTACTTTTGTGAATAGCTTGTAGACAACGGACCAGTAGCTGATGGGCCTGTAATTTTTCAGGTCCTTGACGTCCCCTTTCTTATGGATCAAGATGATGTTGGCATTCCTCCAAGATTCTGGTATCCTCCCTGTCGAGAGACACTTCGTATACAGGGTGGCCAGTTTCTCTAACATAATCTCTCCACCGTCTTTCAGCAGGTCTGATGTTACCTGATCCTCACCAGCGGCTTTGCCTCTTTGCATTCCCTTTAGGGCTTTCTTTACTTCTCCTGTTAATACTGGTGGGATGTCAGATTCCTCTGGGATATTACTGCTTCTTACATTATCATCCTGACTGTCTCGGCTGCTGTACAGATCTCTGTAGAACTCTTCCGCTACCTCACTATCTATCCATATTGGTTGTGACCTTGCCATCCTTGTCCCTTAATGCATACATCTGATTTTTGCCTATGCACAGTTTTGTCTCGTAGCTTTGAGGCTTCTTCCGTTCTTTAGAGCATGCTCAATTCTCTCCATATTATACTTCTTATGTCGGCTACTTACGCCTATTGATCAACTTCGAAAGCTCCGCCAGCTCTATTTTGTCTGTTGCATTTGAGGCTTTCATAGCTTGACGTTTCTTAATGAGGTTTTTCGTCTCTTGGGATAGCTTACCAGTGTCCTGTCTAACGACTGTACCCCCGACTTCCACTGCACACTCCTTAATGATACTAGTCAGATTATCATTCATTGCGTCTATATAAACCTATATATTAGCCTATATAAACATAATGGAAGACATCTACAGCGCATCCACAGCCACTATAGTCCTTCATAAAGAAAGCGACAGAATCCCAATAAAGAAGGGCGTACGACAGGGAGACACGATCTCTCCAATGCTATTCACCGCGTGTTTACAGGAGGTTTTCAGGGCCCTAGATTGGGAAGAATTAGGGATAAGAGTTAATGGAGAGTATCTCAGTAACCTGCGATTCGCTGATGACATTGCATTGATGAGTAACGCGGGAGACGAATTACAGCTCATGATTACTGAACTGGATACGGAAAGTAGAAGAGTAGGTCTGAAAATTAATATGCATAAAACTAAAGTAATGTGGAACAATCTTGGCAGAGAACAGCGCTTTGCGATAGGTGGCGAGACGCTGGAAGTTCTAAAGGAGTACGTCTACTTAGGACAGGTAGTAACCGCGGAGCCGAACCATGAGAGTGAAATAACTAGGAGAATAAGGATGGGATGGGGCTCATTCGGCAAGCACTATCAAATCATGAATGGTAGTCTACCACTATCTCTCAAGAGGAAGGTATATAACAGCTGCATCTTACCGGTACTTACCTACGGAGCAGAAAACTGGAGACTTACAAAGAGGGTTCAACTTAAATTGAGGACGACGCAGCGAGCGATGGAAAGGAAAATGATAGGTGTAACCTTAAGAGACAGGAAGAGAGCAGAGTGGGTCAGGGAACAAACGGGGGTTAAGGATATCATAGTTGAAATTAAGAAGAAGAAATGGATATGGGCCGGCCACGTAGCACGTCGGCAGGATAACCGGTGGTCATTAAGGGTAACTGACTGGATTCCAAGAGATGGCAAACGCGTGAGGGGGAGACAAAAAATTAGGTGGGTAGATGAGATTAAGAAGTTTGCAGGTATAACGTGGCAGCAGAAAGCACAGGACCGAGTTTATTGGCGGAACATGGGAGAGGCCTTTGCCCTGCAGTGGGCGTAGACAGGCTGATGATGTTTTGACTGCTTGCCGTGAAGGGCACTGCCAGCAGAGCATGAGCCTTAAGACGAACATCGGAGCTACGTGACGTGATTTTGTTTTGTCTAGTATGGAACTGCTTGCCGTGAAGGTCACCGACAGCAGAGGCAGAGCCTTAAGACGTGCATCCGAATTACGTGTCAGATCATGTGCTTTGTTTGTGTTGTGTCTGAACACCGGACGTTGTGTCCGAGCCACGTTGCAGATCATGTGCTTTGTTTTGTTTATTGTTAAACGGCTTGCCGTAAAAGTCACCGACAGCGGAATCTGAATCACGGGACGTTGTATCCGTGCTACGTCTTAGACCGTGTGCCTACGCGACCGCGTGACTGGTGTTTTGTCTGTGAGCTACTGGTTCGCCCGTGAAGGACACCGAAAGTGAAGTGTGAACCATGCCCGGTAGCAACCAGTGCCTACGTGACCGTTTCAAGGGTGCATCGACACTACACTAGAAGCTGGGACCGGCAGCCGGAGAAACGTATAAAATACGGCCCCATCCTATGCTTCATCAGTCTGCTCTGCGCCGGAGAAGAGATCGACGCTGGGCAACTCCCGGGACACCACGCAGCCACCCAGCACCCCCGGTCATCGTCGAGCCGCCGCTGACCCATCTCGCCAGCTTCGACGGTCGCTCATGAACGGCGCCGGTGTTGAAGGACTCTGCTGCGCCCGGTTACGTATGTCAATCGCTTGACTTAGTGGACTGCGAACTCTAATTGTTGGTTCAGCTCTTGCTGTTTGGTCATCCATCCGATATTGCTCACTGTCGCTACATACTTCAACTTTCATGCATGCTACACTTATTCGGAATAATTGTAGACTGTATAACTAATTCACCTTTGTTTTTAAGATAAATGTTCGGTTATTGTGGAAGTATCTTTATCTTTGTTTAAACGCATTAATAAAGCTTGTTGTTCATTGATTGGAGAAGGCCCTTGACTCTTTCATACCGGCGATTGGCGCAAGCCATACACCAGAGGCCCAACCCCCATGCCACATCTTGGGAGAAGCTTGTGCTTCGGCCCCGAGTCGTGACACCCGTTATCCGGTAGACGAGGCCGAAGACACCGACAACGACGCACCCAATGGCATCTTTTCTCTGTCTCCTTTCGAGAACATCGCAGACGAGCAGCAATGCGACCTTTCGCTGCGAGAACTCATCCAACGTCTGCGGACATCGCCCAATGAAGCTTCAGTGCGCCACTTCGTCCTCCAGGATGGTGTCCTATACCGTCGGAACTTCCATCCAGACGGGCCGGAACTTCTTCTAGTCATACCGAGACAATTGCGTCGAACTGTTCTTTTTGAACGTCATGACGCTCCAACTGCACGACACCTAGGTGTATCGCGCACGTACGACCGCATCCGCTGTCGCTTCTGTTGGCCCGGTCTCCTCCGTTCAGTTCGACGCTACGTTTCTGCCTGTGATTCCTGTCAACGTCGCAAACGCCCCAGATGTTCCCTGCTGGTCATCTCCAACCAATCGACGTTATCGTAGAGCCCTTCTTCCGTGTTGGACTTGATCGTCTCGGCCCCTTTCCAACGTCATCCACCGGGAACAAATTGGTAGCTGTGGCGACTGATTACGCCACCCGATATGCCATAACACGAGCTCTCCCCACCAGCTGCGCCACCGACGTCGCAGACTTTCTCTTACATGACATCATCTTGCTCCATGGTGCTCCACGACAGCTATTCACTGACCGTGGCCGTAACTTTCTCTCTAAAGTTATCGCCGACATTCTGCGTTCCTCCGCCACTCAGCACAAACTGACCACCTCATACCATCCGCAAACGAACGGTCTCACAGAGCGGTTCAACAGAACCCTCACGGATATGCTGTCGATGTACGTGCGGAATGACCACCATGACTGGGACATTGCTCTCCCTTACGTCACGTTCGCATACAAATCTTCTCGGCACGCCACTGCCGGATTTTCGCCGTTTTATCTACTGTACGGTCGTGAACCCACCCTGCCACTTGATACTGTCTTCCTTTGGCTGCCACCCCAACTTCCGAGTACGTACGTGATGCCATAACACTTGCCGATCATGCGCGCCAACTTGCCCGTACTCGGCTGACTGCCTCGCAAGACACTGTGGGGGTGCTGTCGGCCCCTGTGGAGTTGTCTGCGCCTAGTGGCGCACGCGCGCCTCGCGGATAGGCCGTCGGCGGCAGTGGCGCTGGGCTCGCGAGCGTTGGGGTTCGCGCGTGAGCGACGGCCGCGCCACCGGAGAGAGGCGAGCGAGCGCCGCCGCGGCCGCCGGGCGGGAAAAAGGAAGTCTCTTGGGATTTGGCGGCTGGCGTGGACGGGCGGCTTCCCGCGGTGGGTCCCGCTGGGGGACGGTACCGCGGCTCGTTTCCCTCGGGGCCCCTCGTCGGTGAGTCGTGCGTCCTCGCACGCCGCATTCGCGGTTATTGCTTGTCGTATGTTATGGTGTATTTCATGTGTTACGTTGTTGAATGTGTGTTATGTTATCCAAGTATTCATTGTCCGCGTGTAATTGTTTTAGCGAGTGACTAGATTGTAATAAGATTCGCCGGCGAGCTCGCCGAATGTAAAAGCAGTTTGTAATAAACTTGAATGTGTTCGATGAACCGACCGCGTCTGCTGTCTTCCGTGTGCTCTGAGAGCCGGCGAGAATGAGAACACACGATCTCGGATCCCACAACACACAGCGACATTACTACGATGCCCGCCACGCGACGCACAGTTCTCGCCTGGCGCGCTCGTGCTGCTCTGGTTGCCTTCCCGTCATGTGGGACTCTAGGAGGAGCTTCTGTCTAGATACGCAGGACCCTACAGCGTCATCCGCCAAGTAACATCTGTAACCTACGAGATTACTCTGGTCAGTCCTCCTTCACCCTCTGCCGCGGCGGTCAAGTGACATCGTGCACGTCAGTAGACTCAAGGCCTACTCCAGTGTATCTGACCCCTAACTTTAAAAGCTCCGCGACGGCGCTTTTACCGCCGGGGTCATTCTGCGGACAGCCATCAAAAGATGATTATGCTGAAGACGACGACGACGATTTGGACACTGTCGTGTGCCGCTGCCTAGCCCGAGTACTCTCCTGTAAATACACTTGTTTACAGCCTCTAGTCTTCGTCTCTTCACGTAACAATATCATTAGCATAATCATAATTAGCACCTTCTTAATTAGCGTGATCTTAGAGAGCGTCGTGTTAAGTAGCATGGTCTTCATTATCTCGGCTTTTACACGGCTTCATTAGCGTGGTAATAGAATGTGCTGACTTAAAGTGATTGGTATACCGGCCAGCCGGGCGCACGTGCTCTGGGAGCGAGCAACGATGAAGAGGAGGACGAAAAGGGCGCTCGTGGCCGAGCAACGCGCTACAATGTACAGGCTGGCCATGATTACACGCGTGGCCTTGGCGATTAGCTCCGGCCACGGTGTCGTAAGGCGCTCAGCGGGAACTAATCTCAGAGGTGCTGATTATTCTAAAGGATACTTATTCTGGACATTAAACGCTTAAAAATGAATTTAAGCTTCCCGTACCTTTAAAAAATATCGTTTGGTAAATGTCTCTGATAATTTTGTCGCATGTGTGCACTTCTGCACTCAGTGGAACAACAAACAAATGAAAGAAGAAGCGTGTGGTTTGAAGGCACCACCCAACTTTGTCGGCCGCCCTTCACGTGACGCCGCGTTCCGTCGTAACCAATGGAACACATCGCGCGCTTAGGGATTTATTTCATATTTTCGTACCGTTAGCTCGTTCAAAAGAGGATGTCGCCAGAGCTCGGAAAGATTCCGAGTTTCGCCAAACTCGGGCCATCCTGCATAGCACCCTAAGAGCTTTTTATGAGCTCTGTTAGCGCTTTCCCCTGCTGCGTATTTCGCGAAAACATCATGGCGTCGTGGTGTGTGTTGGTGCGATTTTTATAAATGTTTCTCGCTTGAATTCTTTCAGCGTTCCACTGGATTTGTTGTGAATACCCGTTGCTTTTTCGGTGCGTGCAAGCCGTGAGTGTCTCTCGGTGTGCGGTGAAGCGTAGCGAAGTCTATGCCTTGGTGTGTTTATGAAGCGGGGATCAGCGCCTGTGTACCGACTGTAACTATCACTCGAAGAGCCTGCAATGTGTACTTCAGTGCCGGTAATTTGCTTCGCTTTCCAGTCTCTCAGTTAGGTGTAGTGCGGCATTTCGAATTGACAGCAGTTTGGCGCGTTACTTGAGCGATCCCACGTACAGCGGCGGGCAAAACTTTAGAGACCACGAAAGGTGTGACACACAGCACCGCGGTGCCTTCTCACGGCTGCCTGCGAAAAAAAAAAAAACTTGACAATGGGCTAGTTGGTCAGACATGATCAATGTTTCTTGCGCAAACGTTTCAAAAAAGAACTGAAGACAGCGATGAAGGATGTACAGAACACATCAACGCAAACTAACAACTACGTAGATGGACATGACAGGGGCCGTCGGTAGCTTCAGCAGTTCTGCGCACGCGTGTGGTCACTGCATATATTTCATGTCGATGTACGTATAAGCAGTTGTTAGTTTGCGCTGATATGTTTTGTACGTCCTTCATCGCTGTCTTCAGTTCTTTTTTGTAAAGTTTGAGCAAGAAACGGTGCCTGCGAAGCTGGAGAGCGCGCCTGTGCCCGCGCGTCCTTTTTTACTTGCCAGCCTGATCGTTCGCTCCCTTCAGGTGCGCGCACACCGGAACGCCGGAAAAAGCGCAAGGTGTCACTTCCGCAGTCGCCGCCGAAGCGCCGAGCAATGATATCGTGACAAAAATGCGTAATTTGTACTGGCAGGGCTCGGCGTGCACCGCATTCTATGCCTTGATCCCTGACGTTCCGCGGCGCTGAAAACAGAATATGGCGTATTTCGCCCATATAGAGGGCAATAGAAATCGCTGCCGGGTAATCTTACCAAATATGTCGGTTGTGAAAAAAAAATGGCTGGTCCCTCCAACATAGGAATCGGTATAACACGAAAGTTAAATGTGTCTTCCCAGAAGTAGTGCTTATTGTGTAGTGATATATGAGAGCTTGCAAAATGTCTATTCGTGTTTCTCAGCTATAGCACCGTTTGACGTGGATGCACTCATGTTGACGCCTAGTGGCTTGTCTCCATCGCGACTACTAACGCCCATGATCATGGGCGTTAAACCGTTGCGGTAACTGAAGTTGTGAACATATATTTGGACACAGCGAAGCGTGAACACCGCGTAAAGATGACACCAACAAGGTCATAATCAACACTGGTACCTCATATTCATACGCTAACACGAAGTGAAAGGCAAAGAACGTAACTGCGTCTAGGGCGCCTCGGCGACGCCAGCGCGGCCAGTGTCCCTCGCTGGTATCCATACGCTTTAACCATGACCTCCGATACCGCGCGCAATCGCGGAGTAAGCGCTAGTAAGTGTCGATCGCGACGCGTTACTTCTTTTCACCTCTCACAGACGGAGCGGCACCGCCCGCTCCGCCCCGCGTATACCTACACCACCAACAAAGAGCACCGTGCGAGAGAGAATGTGTGAAAGGTATAAGGCGCGTACGTGAAATGTGCAGCATCTGCCTAGGTAGCTCAGTAAAATAAAGAAAAAAAGCCTAGGTAGCTCAGTCGATTGAGCATCTGACGCTTACCGTGCGGCGGTAAGCGCATGCTCACCGTGCGGTGGCATCTCATCGTGCTCAGGCTCATTGCGGCCGCACGATTCCCAGCGGTGGATCTTTTTCTTGGTTTTTTTAAGACGATAGTCTTTCTTGCGGAACTTAAAGGCAGAAATTTTGGCCTGTCTGTCTGTCACACGATTCAGCCACCCGGCCAAAGTTGAACCACTTGCTTACCGCCCATCCATCTTGAACTGGTACGGCTGTTCATACTTGTGAACGTTGTCGATCAAAAAGTAAGCATTACGCATATTTGAGGCGCAACATCACTAGGTAAGTATTAGGTGGTGTGTTCCTTTAATAGAAAAAACATAGATACACAATTCTACAGACCCTAGTTTCTTAAGCTGAGGCTGCGGCTGCGCTGAAAATACCATGCTATGCGCGCCGACGAACGCCCTCTACCACGGAGGAAGGAAACCCTCTGCAGAAGCTCATGTTTCCCGATGTATTGCCAGATAACGCCCATATCTCACGCAGCGCCTCCAATCCAGGTACGCGGCCAATTTTTTTTTCTTTCTCACCCGTTGGCGTCCATTTTATCAACGTCACAATCCATAACAGATGTACTTGGTGGACCCACGGCATAAAACACTTTCGTGTTAAAACTCACGCTATATGCGTGTTTTCCGACGCCGCGTAACGTCTGGGACCGAAGGCGTAGAATGGCAGCGCGCAGCGAGCACTGCCAGTACAAATTACGCATTTTAAAGACGATAGTCTTTCTTGGGGATTTAAACGCAGAAATTTTGGTCTGTCTTTCTGTTTGTCGGCACGTCACTCGATTCAGCCACCCGGCCAAAGTTGAACCATTTGCTTACCGCCCACCCATCTTGAACTGGTACGGCTGTTCCTACTTGTGAACGTTGTCGATCAAAAAGTAAATATTACGCATATCTGAGACGCAACATCATTAGGGAAGTATTAGGTGGTGTGTTCCTTTAATAGAAAATACATAGATACGCAAGTTTTAAAGACCCTAGTTTCTTAAATGCGCTGAAACTTGTCTTCCTCCGTGCCCTTGACTGCACAAGCTCATGTTGTGTTTCGGTTTCGGTTCAGTATTGGCATTGTACGAATTGACAGGGGGCGCCGCTCTGGCATTCCGGTTTTCACCCAGGCGACGTGTAAATAAGAGAGTTTGTGGAGAGTACTCGTTGAGTGCGGACGTTTCTTCTCCTTCGGCGCATCGCGCCAAACCGCGTGTTCGGGCTGGCCGGCGTCCCCGCCGGTCGCGTTCGTCACCGCCGGTCTTCACCTGCCGCTGCGCCGGGACTACCAGCCCGCAACACAGCACTCATGTTTCCCGACGTATTGCCAGATGGCGTCCATATCTCACGCAGCGCCTCTTCTATCGTCTTTATACGACATTTGCAGCGAAGCACGCAGATACGCGGCCAATTTTTTGTCACGATATCATCGCTCGGTGCTTCCGTGGTGACTGCAGAAGCGGCACCGTGGGCTTTTCCTGGAGTTCCAGTGTGCGCGCACTTTAAGGGAGCGAAAAGCAGGCTGGCAAATAAAAAGGAACGCGCTTGCGCATTGTGCGCGCTCTCGAGCTTCGCAGGCAGCCGTCAGAAGGCGCCGCGTAGCTGTTTTCTACGCGCTTCCGTGCTCTCTAAAATTTGACCGCCACTGTACGTACGGTAGCGCAATAACTACGCTCTGCATTGGGTCCTTGCTTCGCCACTGGTTAAGCCCGTGCTGTTCTTTCTTCTTGTGAGCAGTCCAGGAAAATGCAGTGTTCGGGAGTGAAACGATGTACGTTGTGAACAGTGGTGCCGTGTTGACATTTCCAAGGATTTGTGGAAGAGGCTGTGCTAGTATGACAGAACAGTGCGGCTCTTCGATTTTCGGACTTCTGGCAGTTCTCTGGCAGCCACAGATAGCCAGAGGGTCAGCCAGCTAGCTCCGGTCGGGACAGGACAGCGTCTTGGCACGTGTGTGGGAAGCTACGAGACAACCGAAGCTGCAAAATCGAACGCTGGGCAGCCAGCATAAACTAAACAAACGCTACCGCGCAGCAAGAAATAGTACTGCGCCGCGTACGTTTACTGATAATTTTCTCGTTTTTCTTGCTGAAATAGCTGAATGATATTTCGAGCATACGGATTTGGGATACGATCACGTACGCGTTCGCAAAATCGTGAGACTCGCCCCGTCCGCGAACAAAACAGCCAGCTGGCGCACGGCGCCACGAAAGCGATGCGTAGGTGAGCTACCGCGCCGCTAACGGCTTAACCAGCTCACGTCTGCTTAGTACGTGTAACAGTCGCTGCACAACACGACGCGAAAATGTCGCGAAAGTGATCGTGTCCCCAAAAGAGCTCGAGGATCTATCGCGTACTACGTCGTACAAACGCGTTGACCAGCTTGCGTTCTTGTCATAACTTCTTAGACATGCGGCCGTATCGGTACCACTAGTGCGCGTTATATCTAAAATAAACTTCCGTGTGAGGCGTCTTCGACTCGTTTGGCAGATGTTGCCTGAGCGCTTTTCCAGTCCTAAGTGGCACTCCAAAAATCTCATGTACTAGCTCAGCTTTTATTTGAGCTACTATAGGTGATAACTGCGTACACGCATGGAATTATTACTAAGAGGTGGAAAAAGACAAAGCCGACGATGAAATAAGCAACAAAAGGATGTATACATTTGTGAACTTATCTTCGTTTTTTCACATCGACGCGTCGTAGCATAACATAATACCATACCTCATATACTGGCCCGCAGATCGAAGTACGCTCGCACGCCGTTTAGTTCCCCAAAGCATCACACAAAAAACAATGTCGCGATCGCTTTTATTCGATCAGTGCATTTTATCAACATCGAAGACCTAGTTGAAATAGTTAAGTTATGACGGGGTTCACGCACGCAAACATACGACGGAGCGAAATAGCTAGTTCGATCACAATCGTCTCAGGTAAATGCACATAAAGCACACACGACAACAATCGAAACTACGAAAAAATAAACTCGAAAGGGGTCTCCATGCGTTCACATTCCCTTCACATTTTTCGTGAATAACGGGACACATGTTTTCTAAATGCTCGCGCCACTCGTAACGATCGCACGGCGGAACGGCGCCGAGCGTCCCGAGCGTAAGGACAAGCGAAAGGTGTCAGTCCGCAGCGCCCGCAGCAATCCTGTCCTCCGTGCGGCGAGCGCTATCGTCTCTTGCGTCTGAGCCCGAAACCTTCCAAGCTTCCACGACTAAATGTGCGGAAGCCCCGCCTCCGTAGCTCCCTGCGGGTCGCCGAACCGTCCAATGTCAACCCGATAAGTGCGCCGCGGTGGGGTCGAGCAACCCGAGAAAAACGAGCACGCTCTGGCTGGCTCTGGCAGCCCGCGGGTATGACAGAAGTGGAAAAGAAGCCCCATTAAAAGACAACGTTGACGGCGACTTTGCCTTGCCCTAAAAAGCTGGCGATGATGCTTAACGAAGGCTTTAAGGATTTGGGGCTGGGCTTGGCGTTTTGTATTTTAACTCGTTACTTCTCCTCCTTGTCATAATCGTAATCCGAACGTCATAATGTGTCAAACCGAAGCCGTGCACTGATACATTCCACTGGTAATGTGGCTGCTTTGGCAGCACGCCTTCACTGTTCTCTGGTGAAAACTTGGAGTTCTACCTGGCAGCAAGAGCACGTGAATGTCATGCTTCCCTCTGGAAATAATGCACTTTACACCGGTGCCTTGCCTTGGATGAAGTCGTAGGCCAGCACCTGCTAACTACATGTTTTTGAGTCTGTCTGTCCTGTCGCCTTTGCACGGCACAGGGGGCTTCAGTACAGCGGCTCACTGCGAGGTCTCACGTTTTACCAGTGGACGTACACGTCTTGGTAGTCTTGCATTTCTACGTCAACCGCCCCTGCCAGTCCACAAACGTCCTTTGCCTGTTGGCCGCAGAGCACATTCGATTCCTGATGACGCTGACGGCTGCTAATCGTGCTGCCATCGGTGAGTTGAAGTAGCGCAACTAATTTATTTGGTATTCGTGTAGTGATATAATGTTTCTAAGTTTTTCAGCCGCAGCAGATGTAATGCTACCCCATGGTAAGTTCCAGTATGAAATATGTACTACTAGCACTATATATATCTGTATAATGGCCATATCATCTATCTATCTATCTATCTATCTATCTATCTATCTATCTATCTATCTATCTATCTATCTATCTATATCTATCTATCTATCTATCTATCTATCTATATATATATATATATATATATTGTGAGCGCGAAAAGTGAATGACTCTTCCTCCTCTTTACATATCATCATCCACTTGTGCATCTTCGTCATCTGTATATATCGTCATGAATGTGATTTCGGACTCGAGCACGGCTGAATAAAGCCGTTCCTCATAGTGGTGGACGGTGCTCGCTGGAGCTTCGCTCGGGTCGTCGCGTCAATACCACCTGCCATGCCCGATCAAGAAAATCCTGGCTCGTCAACACCGCCGGCCCCTCTCCAGCCTCCACCGCCCCGCTCTGCCCATAACCACCCACCTGCGTGATCCACCTGTGTTCTCTGGTCTTCGAGGGGATGATGTAGAAGATTGGATCCAAAACTACGACCTCGTCAGCGACTTGAACATGTGAGGCAACCCACAGAAGTTGCGCAACGTCCCTTTCTACCGGTCTGACGTCGCGAAAGACCTGGTACTGGGAACCATCAACCAGATCTTCTCGACTGGGGACACGTTTCGCGCAGGCACCTTCGGCAATCTTCGGTGCCCCCCACAGTTCGAGCTGCAGCAGCTAGAAGCTCGCTGAACGCATTCAGCTACCCGGTGAGCCATACACCTCGTACATTGAGGATGTCCTTGCCTTGTGCCAAGCGTGTAAACGCCACCATGTCCCCGACCCGACGAAATACGCCACATTATTAAAGGCATCAACACCGTCGCCTTTAACGCACTCGCTACGCAAAATCCTGTCACCACTCAGGATGTAATCACCATTTTGCCAGCGACTCGAGGAACTCCAGACTCTTCGCCTATGCTACGATGCCACGACATTCGTCTTCCTGCGATCCTCGATTTGCGTACGCTGATTCGCGACATCGTTCGTGAAGAGCTTCACGGGCGCTGCTCTTCCTGCGCTACGGAAGCTACTCTACCTTCTGCACAAACCGGCTTGCGAGACCTCATTCGGCAAGAGGTCGCGGCCGCATCGCGTCTGACGTGTTCCGACGGTCCCTGCGCTCGCCAGGCGCCAACGTACGCTGAAGTCGCGGGCGCTCTCTGCTGCCGCCACCGTCCCTGGGCCTACACCAGGAGACCAACGCGCCTGTGGCTTCGTTGTCCCCGCCGGCGCGTGCACAGTCTTACTACTCCGCTCCGCGCCCTCCTCGGCCTATATGTTACTACTGTGGCTATCGAGGACACATATCCCGCTTTTGTCGAAGGCGCCAACACGACGAGCAACGCGGCTACGTTCCCGACGAACGCCCAGGCATCCGACCGACTCACCAGCTACCAACGGACGACCTACCGCTCTTCCCTACCATCGTTCACCTTCTCCTCCCTACCGTCCTGATATGGCTGTGAATTCACGCGAGTCTCGGCGCAGGTCACCTTCTCCACGTCGCCGTTCAGTGTCGCCTCTGGGACCCGCCTCCCACGTCACGAACACCCACTCGAAAAACTCCCCTATGCAGTTTTAGGAGGGGAAACTGCATTTACCGGACAGCCACAATTCCTCCAGAGCGACCATCAAACTTGTTAGTAGTGTTTGTAGAAGGTGTACGCGTCGAGGCTCTCGTGGACACTGGCGCTGCCGTTTCGATTATTCGTGCTGATTTTTGTTCCCGCCTTCGCAAAATGACCACGCCTTACTGCGGCCCACCTCTCCGTGCAGCGACCAACTCGTATCATTCGTCATTGGCACAGTGCACGTTTCGTGTCTGCATAGATGGCATTGTCATCACATTGTGTTTGCGGTATTTCGTGAGTGCACCCACGAACTCATTTTGGGGTGGGATTTCTTATCTTCTGCGTCTGCTTCCGATATCTTGTGATCAGCGCCTCATGCATCTGAATGCCACGGACTCTTCTTCGCCTGAACACGAAGGGCGCATTCGCCTTGTCGCCAGCTCAGATTATGTTCTTCGACCATCTATAGAAGAGATTATAAGCGTTAATTCCAACGACAGTGTGGATGGTGATGTCCTCATTCTTCCTTACGGCCATACCCTGACTCGAGGCATTGTGATAATTCCAGGGCTTATTCGCTTCTCTGACGGCTCTGCCTTCCTTACCGCTTTAAATCAAACCCCCGAATCTTTACTGCTGCCCCGTGGATCAACCGTCACTTGCGCGGTCGACACTCATCCCGTTGCGATTGTTGCCCTTCCGAGCCAAGAACTACCAGAGTCAACTTCGCCGCCACTCAATGCCTCTTCCACACCTATGTTGGCAACCATAAGCCCTGACCTAACACCTGCACAGAGTCAAGATTTGCTCGCCCTATTGAACCGACATCGTTCTTTGTTTGACGTGAATTCGCCCGTCCTCAGCATGACTACCGCCGCTACCCACAGCATTCAGACTGCCGGCTCCCGTATTATTCACCGGCGCCCATATCGCGTGTCTCTCGCAGAGTGCAAGATCATCGAGGAAAACGTCTCAGACATGCTACGACGAAACATCATACGTCCTTCCTCGAGTCCCCTGGTCATCCCCAGTTGTTCTAGTACAAAGAAAGATGCACAGTTCGGTTCTGCGTCGATACGTGCACTAAACAATAAAACGCGCAAAGATGTTTATCCTCTGCCACGGATTCGACGACGCACTGGATTCATTACATGGCGCCGAGTATTTTTCTAGCCTTGACCTCAGATCAGGCTACTGGCAAATACCGATGTCGGAGTCTGACAAAGAGAAGACCGCCTTTTCACCCCAGATGGCCTCTACAAGTTTAATGTGATGCCTTGTGTGCTTTGTAATGCGCCCGCTACCTTCGAACGCATGATAGACAGCGTGCTGCGTGGTATGAAATGGAAAACAGGTTCTCTGCTATCTCGACGGACATAGTAGTGTTTTCATCCACGGTCTCGCAACATCTGCGACGTCCTTGAGGAAGTCCTCACCTGCCTCGCAAAAGCAGCTGGCCTACAGCTCAATACGAAAAAATGTAGCTTTGCCAGCAAGACGATTAAGGTTCTCGGCCACTTAGTCAGCAAGAAGGCATTCGGCCGGACCCTGAGAAGCTGCCGCCGTCTCAACTTTCCCCGCCACAGCGTCAAAAAGACCTGCGCAGCTTCCTTGGGTTGGCTTCTTACTTCCGGCGCTTCATACGCGACTTCGCAGCACTTGCGTCTTCACTCCATCAACTCCTCGCAAGTAACGCGCCCTTTGTTTGGTCCGAAGACTGCGAGGGTTCTTTCCTGGCGTTAAAGCAAGCCCTTACGTCCGATCCGGTACTGTGCCACTTCGACCCCGACGCACCAACCATCCTTCACACTAACGCTAGCAGTCATGGTTTAGGTGCCGTTCTCCTGCAGCGTGACAACATCTCGCGCGAACGCGTCGTTGCTTACGCTAGTCGCGCTCTCACCGTTGCAGAAAAAAACTACACCATCACTGAGCAGGAGTGCCTTGCTGTTGTTTGGGCAGTACAAAAATTTCGCCCATACCTCCACGGCCGCCACTTTACAGTCGTTACCGATCATAACGCACTGCGCTGACTTTCGTCACTGAAAAACTTATCGGGTCGCCTTGGTCGCTGGGTGCTTCGCTTGCAGGAGTACGATTTTGATGTCACCTATAGGTCTGGAAAGAAGCACCAAGACGCTGATGCCTTATCACGCTGCCCTCTGCCCAGCGAAGATGACCAACCATCGTCGCTCTAAAACGAAACCGCTTTTCCAGTCGCAGCGCTAAGTTGGCTATCATCCGGCACCCCATCCGTCCTCGTTTCGCACCAACGTGTCGACCCTTACTGCCGCACTATTGTTGAACGCATCAACGGCTCTTCTCCTCCTCCAAACGCCCGACTCCGTCGCCAACTCAGACAATTCAAGCTTAACGGTGGTGCTTTGTATCGCTATGTTTACCACCCCGATGGAAACAAATGGGTCCCAGTCGTACCACGTTCTCTCAAACGTGAGGTTCTGGAAGCATTTCACGATGATCCAACCGCCAGTCATCTAGGCTATCATAAAACTTACGACAAAATACGAAGTCGCTGCTCCTGGCCTGGCCTTTCTTCAGCCGTAGCCAGTTATGTCGCCTCGTGTGTCCATTGCCAACGGCGAAAGCGACCAACGACTGCTCCTGCTGGCTTAATGCAACCACTTCCCTGTCCCGCCTTGCCTTTTGAAGTCGCCGGAATAGACTTGTACGGCCCTCTTCCTACAACATCGAATAAGAATCGTTGGATTGTCACGGCCGTTGACCATCTGACCCGCTACGCGGAAACAGCCTCTCTACAATCTGCGACTGCCACTGTAGTCACCGATTTCTTTCTGCGCAACATCTTTTTACGCCATGGAGCCCCACGCGTTCTCCTCAGCGATCGCGGCAAAATCTTTCCGTCTTCTATTGTTGACCAAGTTTTGCGTGCCTCCAACACCATTCACAAGAAAACATCCACTTACCATCCGCAGACAAACGGATTGACAGAACGCTTTCATCGGACCCTCTCGGACATGATCTCAGTGTACATCCACCCCGACCACAGCAACTGGGATGCAATCCTGCCCTTCGTGACATTCGCCTACAATACGGTGACGCAACGCACTACCGGCTTTTCTCCATTTTTCCTCGTCCACGGCCGCTCCCCGAGTTTCGCTCTGGACGTCTCGTTCCTTTCGGCACCTGCACCCTCAACAGCTCCTTTCTTTGAACAATTTTTGTCTCGCCTCGCACACTGCCGTCACCTGGCCGGTGTTAACACCGGCCTTTCCCAGGAAACTCAAAAATCTCGCTATGACTCGTCTCGGCGTGTTGTGACTTTTTGTGGAGTCCAGAGAAGAACGAAGTTCTTCTCTGGACTCCACTGCACGTTCCCGGCTTATGCGACAAGTTCACCAGTCGTTTTATCGGACCGTACACGGTCGTCGAACAGACATCCCCTGTTAATTACCGCGTGCGCCCTTTTAGCACTCCATCTGATCACCGTTGCCGTGGGACAGAGATAGTGCATGTATCTCATTTAAAGCCTTATACCCGACCATTTCATAGTACTCTCAGGCGGCCAGGCGGCCGCTTCCATTGCGCGAGGGAATTACTGTGAGCGCGAAAAGTGAATGACTCTTCCTCCTCTTTACATATCATCATCACTTGTGCATCTTAGTCATCTGTATATGTCATCATCAATGTGATTTCGGCTCGAGCACGGCTGAATAAAGCGGTTCCTCATAATATATATATTGTAGAGATGTATTGGAACGGTGTAATGGGCCGTCCTCTCGAGAGCCTTCTAGTGGGCGGCCTCTTCGCCTCTTGTAGGAGAGCACTGCCCTCGTGCTCGTGCTCGTGACAGTCTGCGATCAGTCCGGCTCCGCCTTCCTGCTCCGCCGGTTCATGCTGCGCCACGGTTCACCCAGGAGCTGCTCAGCGATCGAGGCCGTGTCTTCCTGTCGGAAGTCGTCGAAGCCATCCTCAAAGAGTGCAACGTTGTTCAGCGCAAAAAAACTGCTTACCACCCGCAGACGAATAGGCTCACGGAACGCTTTAACCGCACGCTCGGCGACATGCTCTCGATGTGCGTCGCCGCCGATCACACAAATTGGGATTGCATTCTGCCTTTCGTCACCTACGCCTACAATACCGCCCCTCAAAGCACCACTGGTTTCTCACCGTTTTTCCTATTGTACGGCAGGCACCCGTCGCACACAATCCACACAATCCTACCATACAAGCCGGATCGATCTGAGTGTGCGCCTATTTCTGCCACAGCCAGACTTGCTGAGGAGTGTCGCGAGCTTGTCAAGACCTTTACTACGCATGACCAAGAGCGGCAGAAGAGCATTCACAATGACGCCAACGCTTCTGCACCCACGTTCCTACCTGGAGCGCTCGTATGGCTCTCGGTCCCTACCACTGCAACTGGCCTCTCTTCCAAACTGTTGTCCAAATACGAAGGCCCCTACCGTGTCGTAGAACGCACATCCCCGGTCAATACCTGATTGAACCCATCGACCAATCTTCGGACATGCGCCGTCTTGGGCGCGACATTGTTAACGTGGAGCGCCTCAAGCCCTACCATGACCCGCTCATAGCTCACAGCTGCTAGGTCGCCAGACGGATCCCTTTTCGTACCTGGGGTTATTGTAGAGAACGATTGGAACGCTGTAATGGGCCGTCCTCTGGCTGCCTTCTAGTGGGTCGCCCTCTTCGCCTCTTCTGGGAGAGCACGCCCCTCGTGCTCGTGAGAGTCTGCGATCCGTTGACTGTTGTGCAGTCAACGGATCGCAGACTCTAATAAACGCCTTTACAATATAATATATATATATATATATATATATATATATATATATAATATATATATATATATATATATATATATATATATATATATATATATATATATATATATATGTGTGTGTGTGTGTGTAATATGGCCAATATACAGATATTACTACATGGGCAAGTACAACAGCAATTTTATTACTGGACTTACACAGGCTTTATCTGATTTTTAAGAGGAGCCTGTCTGTTACCACGCTTGATAGTTGACAAGTATTTATAGCGAATGTATTGTCCAGGAGCCATGTAGCACCTTTTCTGGAATTCCCTTTATTTTGCAAAATTAGTTGTTTAGAATATTACCGCTGTGGCAATAGTCTACTTTACCAGCTTCATCTTAACACAGCGCACACACACGAACACATAAGAATAAGGAACCGACGACACGAGCGCTGAGTCGCGCTCGTGTCGCGGTCGTCGGTTCTTTATTCTGTGTTCGTGTGTGTGTGCGATGTGTGTAAGATGAAGATTTACTAACTTGCCCAAATAGCCACCTAGCTCATACTTTACCAGGACATATATATTGCAATGTGTAAAACTTACAAGGGGCATCAGGTTGTTTCAAAGTGAATATAGCACATTTGATAGATTTGACTAAGAGATCGCTTTGTGTTACTGTGAAATATATATTAGGAGTCCTTTAAACGATGCTCTTTGAATATATCATTTTCGGCCTCTTCACAGATCGCCGACATTCGTAAGGTCATGGGATGCGTCGACTGCACGCATTGGAAAAGCAAGCCTCATCATCACTTGCAGCACCTGTACTGAAATAGGAAGGACTTGTGTCCCTAAATGTACAAGTCTTTTGCGACGGTGGGGGTGTCATCATCCAGCCGACCTCGAAGTGACCTGGAAGCACGCATGGCAGCCTCATCTGGATGGACTCTGCTCTCGCTGGAAGCTTCGAGGACAGAAAACGGCTTAATGGCTGGTTGCTAGGTTTTTTTAATACAGATGGTTAAGTAAACACCAGGTAATGTGCACACCTTCACAACTCGAACATCGTTACTAACAGCGGATGCTTGTATTATTTCGAGAGAATTGGCAATGTCGGAAGTGCAAAGTCTGCAGCTTATGTATTTAACTCCATAAATGTGAGACCATAGGTCGGCAAAAAAGGTGGAGCACACCTTTTTCTCTGCCGGACTCACTCGGACCCCAACTCAACAAGATATTACTCGCCCGAACTCTCTCAGACTCACGGCTTCATCTGAATCTGAGTGAGTCGCGTCATGAGTGAGTTTGCCGACCTATGTGTCAGACTGAAAAGCTTCTGCTTTTGAAACAGCACAAATACCTTTATTCCTTATTGAGCTCTTGAGCTTGTGACTCGTTCAGTGGATCAAGTGTTCTGCATGGACATAGCAAGTACGTGAAAATCGCCTGGCTGTTCGCGACATGCAGGGAGAAGGAGGTGTTGTTGAAGCCTCAGACCACACAGGAGCAGTAAAGGCACCTTTTACCAACCGTAGCTTTTGTTTTCAGTGTTGTGGCACGTTGTGTTTC
Source organism: Rhipicephalus sanguineus (assembly GCF_013339695.2). NCBI lineage: Eukaryota > Metazoa > Arthropoda > Arachnida > Ixodida > Ixodidae > Rhipicephalus > Rhipicephalus sanguineus. The sequence continues at coordinate 23,813,917 of NC_051181.1, read as the reverse complement.
CGCCGTATACGTTCTCAGCACAATTTCATAGTGGTACGTTTCATTTCTACCAATCGTATATGACCTGAATACACGGTTGTTGATCTCTGAAGGTGAGTCTCGGTATGCCTGAGAGCCATGGCTGCTCACCCTCCTGTCCTTGGCTGGCCCAGATGAGCAGCAGTGCAGTGCAGCCCGCACCCCGGCAAAAAAGTCATAGAGCGCATCTTTGCTGTTCTGCGCAGGACACAGCATATCCGTCCGGCGTGGCATTGACATCAATAATAATGATCGTGAGTGTTTGCGGCAGCCGTAACCACACCAGGCTGCTGGTGTGGTTTATGCCTCAGTATTAGGAAGAAGTTTCTCGCTTTCAAAGTGGACGTCGTAGTTATAATATATCTCGATGTTGAGACTGTTTTCTTGTTTTTTATTTCTTGATACTAGTCATCGGCTTCAGAAAATACGACAGCAACACTTAGCACATATTTATGAACTGGACACTTTTACACAGAGCACGGTTCTAACAATCATATGTATTTTTCTTTGTTCCAGCAGCATCATGGGATTAGGTACCCCACGGTCATGTACAGTGTATCTCGAACAGAACACACACGGTCAAAAGAAGAGAGTGACTACCAGTGGCTGTGTCCTGCTGTTCAAAGTGCACGTCAGCGTAAAGAATACACTGTGATGGCTAGAACAGTTTGAATTGTATGGTGACAATCTACGCAGCTGCAGTTAATCTTTTGAGCAGTGCATCATTCATCAGTTACTTTGCACTTGAGGATTCAAAATAATTCAATTGTGCATTTAATGTACCAGACTATAGCAATAATATAAAAATCACACTGTGGTGGTAGTCTGCAAATTAATTCGGCCACCTGAAGTTTTTAACATGAACGTAAATGAAAGTGCATGCTTGTCTCTCACTCTCATAGGAAACAGCAGCCATGGTTGACAACCAAAACCGTGTTTTCATGCTTGGTAGTGCATGAATGAAAGCCATTGAGGCAGGTAATCTTCCTCTTGGTCGATATAGATGTTCAGGATACACACATTAGTATAGCACTTTCTGGAAACATACTCAGCGCTAGCAGAGAAGGGCGTAAGAGAGACACCACGGTGCGCTCTGTGGTGTCCTGTCTCCTAGGTCCTTGTCTGCTAGGCGCTGAGTATATTTTCAAGTTCAGTTTACGAGCACGCCCAAAAATGGCAATGCTACTATAGCACGAATGATGTTATGTATGTATTGCCACACCTACTTCTTGTCTTGTTTTGATGTATTCGGGTTTGACCGGCAGGGACGGTTATCAACGCTCGACGCTGTCCGCGAAGTAGTGTTCTAGAAGCGTCGCGATTGTAGTAGATCGGTTTGTTAAGATTGCGCCCCGCACGCGAATGTTCCAGTTTTGTATAGAGATAACGCCGCCACCAGCGATATTGCTGGAAAGTTCGATAGCGCCTGTATAAAGCCGACGCGCTTGATCGCTTGTCAGTTGATCGACGGACGACGCCCTGTTCGCCGTTATCATTGTACAGCGTGCATTGCTGTAGTTCTAGTTCTCATTTTCCGGCCACAAGTTCGGCCAAATAAACAGTTTCGTCCTACAAACGCCGACTGCTGTGCTCGTCGACGTCAGGACCACGTGACATCTGGTGGAGGTGCTACTTCTTCCATGATCCGGACGTCCCCGCGAAGCGCTGACCCAAGCCCAAGCCGCGAGGAGGACGACGGCAAAGAAAAGCCGCATCGTCGAACAAGCCGCAGGCAGAAGGGACTGCAGCCAGAGTACGGGCTCCTTCCCGAAAACACCAGGCAGCCTAAGGTCGCAACACCCACCGCAGCGACTATGACCGACCCCGTGCAGCCTGCGCCGATACTTCTCCGGCAGCCCAAGGAGCCGCCAACTTTCCGCGGGTCGTCATTCGAAGACCCGGAGACCTGGCTCGAGACCTTCGAAAGGGTCTCAGCGTTCAACAACTGGGACTCCGAGGACAAGCTGCGCCACGTCTACTTTTACCTGGAAGATGCAGCAAGGACCTGGTTCGAGAATCGGGAGTCCACTCTTCGAACCTGGGACGCCTTTCGCAGCGCTTTCCTGGAGACGTTCACAAGCGTCGTCCGAAAGGAAAGGGCCGCAGCCTTGCTGGAGACACGGGTCCAACTTCCAAATGAAAACGTGGCCATCTTTGCAGAGGAAATGACCCGGCTATTTCGCCACGCTGACCCTGCCATGCCCGAGGACAAGAAAGTCCGCTCCCTCATGCGAGGAGTAAAGGAACAGCTCTTCGCTGGACTTATGAGGAATCCGCCGAATACCGTCGAAGAATTTGTCTCCGAAGCAACAACAATCGAGAAAACGCTTGAGATGCGAACACGGCAATACAACCGCAGCTTCTCGATCACAAGCTACGCCGACGTTCAAGCACTAGGATCCGCCGACCTGCGTGAGACGATTCGAGCAATCGTGCAAGAGGAGCTGCGAAAAATTCTACCTTCGTCGCAACCTCAAGTGGATTCCATCGCCGACGTCGTGCGCTAGGAGATCCAGCATTCACTCGATGCGCCTCAGCTAGCAGAGCCGCAGCCGCAAGCTATGAGCTATGCTGCTGCAGCCCGCCGTCATGCTCCTCCTCCACGCCCACGCCAAGACGACACACCGCCGCAGTACCGTCGCCAGACGCCGCCAGCGACGCCCTACCGTCCACCTGTCGGCCAGACGCCGCCGCCGCCACCGACGCCCTACCGCCCACCTGTCGGCCAGCGGCTACACCCCGAGGAAGACCGATGTCTGGCGTGCCCTTGACAACCGCCCGCTCTGCTACCACTTCGGGGAGGCCGGCCACACGTACCGCCGCTGCCAGTACCGTCAGATGGGGCTACGCGGATTCCCCGTCAACGCGCCGCGCCCGCGGCCAGGCGAACGGCCTCGCGACATCGACGACTACCTCACAGGCACACAGTGGCAAGAACGACGACCTTCCCGCTCACCGTCGCCCGGCCGCTACATGTCACCGCACCGCCGGCAGTACACTTTCCCAAACCGGGGCCGGTCGCCTATACCATATCCGGAAAACTAAGGGCAGCAACCGATGGAGGTGCGGTTGCTGAACGACGAAATGCTGAAGATCCTCCGCCGTCGTCGACGACACCGCGACGAAGTTCCGAGCCCACGCCGCACGCCGAACGACGTCGACGTCCCGAAGACGAAACTTTGCGACCGGAAGCAGACCTGACGACGCAACGCGGAAGCAGCGGTGCAAACCGACGTAGCCGTGACCCGACGCCACGACGTAACCGCAACGCAAGACGGCGGACTAGCGACCTCGACGTTCTGATCGACGGCCACAACGTCATCGCTCTCGTCGATACTGGAGCCGACTATTCCGTCATCAGTGGGCCGTTCGCAGCAAAGTTGAAGAAAGTTAGGACTGCTTGGGAAGGCTCCGAGATCCGTACCGCTGGAGGCCATCTAATAACGCCGATTGGTGTCTGCACGGCGAGAGTCACTATCAACAACCGGACTTATCCTGCGAGCTTTGTAATCCTACAAAACTGCTCCAGGGATGTGATACTTGGAATGGACTTCCTAAGTGACCACGGCGCCGTCATCGACTTTAGAACCAAGTCGAGAACCCTATCGTCGGAGAAAGCGACACCACCGGATACGAACCCATGTCGACATGCCCTGAACGTGCTCGAGGATCAAGTCACCATTCCTCCTCGATCCAGCATCATAATTCCCGTCGGCACCGAAACGGCTGAATGCATCGAAGGTGTCATCGAGAGCGATCAGGGTTTGCTGCTAGACCGTGACATTTGCGTCGCAAGAGGCATTGCTCGGCTGTATGAAGGGAAAGGAAGCGTGATGCTAACGAATTTCAGCCAGGAATACAGACACCTGAGCAGGGGCACGACGATTGCATACATCGAAGAAATCTTGGCCGTCAGCGATGCGTTTGTCTTTTCAGATTCTGACGAAGCTACGACGACGATCCCTGAGCCACCCTTCGACGTAAACCCAAGTCTTCCCGCTCGCCAACAGCAACAGCTTCGACGCCTTCTGCAGGAATACAGGGACTGTTTCTCGTCGTCGTCGCGGGTCCGACAAACGCCCCTTGCTAAGCACCGCATCATAACAGAAGAAAATGCTCGACCACTCCGTCAGAGTCCCTACCGGGTTTCGACGCGGGAACGGGAGGCCGTTAAGAAACAAGTCGATGAAATGCTACGCGACGACATCATCCAGCCGTCCAACAGCCCGTGGGCGTCTCCCGTGGTGTTAGTGAAGAAGAAGGATGGGACCCTACGTTTCTGCGTCGATTATCGTCGCCTGAACGAAATCACAAAGAAGGACGTATACCCTCTCCCACGGATAGACGACACCCTGGGTCGACTCCACAACGCGAATTACTTTTCGTCGATGGACCTCAAGACCGGCTACTGGCAAATTGAAGTCGACGAGAGAGACCGAGAAAAGACCGCCTTTATAACGCCGGACGGCCTGTTCGAGTTCAAGGTCATGCCCTTCGGTCTTTGCTCGGCACCTGCGACTTTCCAACGTGTCATGGATACTGTATTAGCTGGCTTGAAGTGGCAGACTTGCCTTGTTTACTTGGACGACGTCGTTGTGTATTCCTCGAACTTCGACGAACACCTCCAGCGACTTCAATCCGTACTTCAAGCAATCAAGAACTCCGGGCTCACCCTGAAGCCAGAAAAGTGCCGCTTCGCGTACGAGGAGCTCTTGTTTCTGGGTCACGTGATCAGCAAGACTGGAGTGCTCCCAGACCCGCAGAAAACAGCTGCCATCGCCGCTTTCCCGCCAACCACCGACAAGAAGGCCGTGCGCCGATTTCTCGGCTTGTGCGCCTATTACAGACGCTTTGTCAAAGACTTTTCACGGATCGCCGAGCCACTAACGCAGCTCACGAAGACCGACGTCGAATTCAGGTGGCAAACAGCGCAAGTCGAAGCATTTCATGAACTGAAACGACGCCTGCAGACACCTCCGATACTTGCGCATTTCGACGAATACGCCGATACGGAGATTCACACCGATGCAAGCAGCATAGGACTCGGCGCCGTCTTTGTGCAGCGGGCGGGCGGACTGGAAAGGGTTATCAGTTATGCTAGCCGGTCGCTATCTAAAGCAGAGGTCAACTATTCCACAACAGAAAAGGAGTGCCTCGCCATCATCTGGGCTACGTCAAAGTTTCGCCCGTATCTCTACGGCAGGCCCTTCAAAGTTGTGAGCGACCATCACGCCTTGTGTTGGCTAGCTAACTTGAAGGACCCTTCAGGTCGCCTCGCACGGTGGAGCCTGAGACTTCAAGAATTTGACATTACTGTCGTGTACAAGTCCGGAAGGAAACACTCCGACGCCGACTGCTTGTCTCGTGCCCCCGTCGACCCACCAACGCCCGACGACCAGGATGATGACAGCTTCTTGGGAGCCATAAGTACCGAAGACTTCGCCGAACGACAGCGAGCCGACCCTGAACTGAAGGGTCTAGTGGAATACCTGGAGGGCAGGACCATCGTTGTCCCAAAAGTATTCAGGCGAGGATTGGCATCATTTTCTTTGAAAAACAACGTCCTCGTAAAGAAGAACTTCTCTCCGGCCCGAGCCAGCTACCTTATCGTTGTACCTTCGGGACTGCGACCAGAAATTTTGCATGCCCTGCACGACGACCCGACGGCTGGACACCTCAGACTTTCCCGAACGCTCGCACGAGTACACGAAAAGTACTACTGGCCGCGCCTTGCCGCCGACGTCACTCGCTACGTAAGGACGTGCTGAGACTGTCAGCGACGGAAGACACCGCCCACAAGACCAGCAGGCTTCCTTCAGCCGATCGAGCCTCCTCGGCGACCATTCCAGCAGATCGGGATGGACCTCCTGGGGCCGTTCCCAACGTCGACTTGCGGAAACAAATGGATCGTCGTGGCTACCGACTACCTCACCCGCTACGCCGAAACAAAAGCCCTGCCCAAAGGCAGTGCCGCTGAGGTAGCCAAGTTCTTCGTTGAGAGCATCGTCCTTCGACACGGCGCCCCAGAGGTTCTCATCACCGACAGAGGTACGGCGTTCACGGCTGACCTAACTCAGGCGATCTTGGAATACAGCCACACAAGCCATCGCCGCACCACCGCGTACCACCCACAGACCAACGCCCTCACCGAGCGTCTAAATAAGACCATCGCCGACATGCTGGCCATGTACGTCGATGTCGAACACAAGACGTGGGACGCCATCCTTCCGTACGTGACCTTCGCGTAGAACACGGCCGTACAGGAAACGACGCAGATGACGCCATACAAGTTGGTCTACGGACGGAGCCGGGCAACGACGCTCGACGCCATGCTACCAAACGTGACCGACGAGGAAAACATCGACGTGACCACCTACCTACAACGCGCCGAAGAAGCACGACAGCTCGCCCGCCTACGGATAAAGAACCAGCAGACGACTGACAGCCGCCGCTACCACCTTCGACGACGCCACATGGAATACCAACCCGGTGACCGTGTATGGGTATGGACGCCAATACGCCGACGAGGACATAGTGAGAAGCTTCTTCGACGATACTTCGGACCGTACAGGGTACTTCGACGCCTCGGCGCACTCGACTATGAGGTTGCCCCTGACGGCATTACGAACTCTCAGCAGCGCCGTGCGCGACCTGAAGTCGTCCATGTCGTGCGCCTTAAGCCGTTTTTTGCGCGTTAGCGAGCCTGGGGACTCTATTTTTTCCTTCGTTATTATAATTTATTTGTGTATGCACTTGTTTTGTTTTGTTTTTTTTTTCTCTTCTATGTTCTTTCATAAGCATCGGGACGATGCTTTTTCAGAGGGGGGCGATGCCACACCCACTTCTTGTCTTGTTTTGTTGTATTCGGGTTTGACCGGCAGGGACGGTTATCAACGCTCGACGCTGTCCGCGAAGTAGTGTTCTTGAAGCGTCGCGATTGTAGTAGATCGGTTTGTTAAGATTGCGCCCCGCACGCGAATGTTCCAGTTTTGTCTAGAGATAACGCCGCCACCAGCGATATTGCTGGAAAGTTCGATAGCGCCTGTATAATAGCCGACGCGCTTGATCGCTTGTCAGTTGATCGACGGACGACGCCCTGTTCGCCGCTATCATTGTACAGCGTGCATTGCTGTAGTTCTAGTTCTCATTTTCCGGCCACAAGTTCGGCCAAATAAACAGTTTCATCCTACAAACGCCGACTGCTGTGCTCGTCGACGTCACGACCACGTGACAGTATAAACTCTCGAAACTGCTGCTCCGTGGATTATTTAGATGATAGAAGATCGTCATTATTCCCAGTATATCCAACACCAGGCTTTACCACCTATGTATTGTAATCCCATTGCCTCTCTTTCCTCTTCAACATTTGACCTATCGGTATGTACTGTGTAAGTTTTACCTTTTTGTTCATATAGTGTTTGCTGCCATAGCTTTCTTCAAAATAAAATTGTATATTCTGAAAATAGTTTATCATCTATGGAGATTCGCTCATGTTACTGTTGAAAGTATTTATTGCATTTTGTATGGGAACTATACCATGCAGTCTTATGTCTTTTGTTGCATCTTTACTATTGTTTATCCAAAAGAGGGCTGCTGGTGTGCTCTAATCTTGAAGCTGGTGACTTAGAACAAATTGGAAGGTGGAAGTAACAATTTGATGACAACTATTACTACGTACTGTATTAGGATGAGCTGTGAAAGCTTCATAAAAATGTATGTAAACTGTGAAAGTTAAATGTCCTTATGTACTTTTATTGTGGTTCATGTTTTATCCACCTGAAACAAAATTACTTCGTAGTGGCACATTATAAACCGTGATTCTACAGATTTGTACAGAGAAACATTGCAGCTGAGACCAGTAACAAGATATACATGCAGGAGACTGAAACAACAGATCACGTACATACCCTACAGTCCTTGTCCAGCAGTGCACCGAAATTTTTCCAAGCGGAATGAGAGACTGCTGTATAGGAAGTCGGCACATGTGCACACTTTTAGAGCTTATTGAGGAGTGTTTTCAGGATAAACAATACGGTCTTGACGTGAAAACGACAGCATTGTTTGCACGGATGAGCTTAGCAGCAGCGAGTTGTTTCATTTATGTATTGTCCAGAATTTGTCTGAACTGTGTCGATTTTTCCGCCCACATCACCTGACATGGCTTGTTATAGCTTTTTCAATGTACCGGCTATGCAAATAAAAATTTCGCCATCTTGAAGACATATACCAAATTGTGATGCACTGCATTTTTTTGGCATCGCATCGTCAGGGGCTCTTCTCTTATATATCGTCGTGGGTTGCCACCCATGAAGTTGTATAAAAATTGCTTATGAGTGGGCAGCAGCAGAAACTGTGCATCAAACTGTTCCAAGAGGGTTCGAGAAACGCCTATGTGGCACATAACAGTGGGAGAAATTTATCTCGTAAGTTGCTGCCTCTAACCCTAGTGTGTTCAAGATTGAGTATGTCAGCATTGTTTTATAGCAGTTAATCCTATAAACCGCACCTCAATGTATGTATGTATGTATGTATGTATGTATGTATGTATGTATGTATGTATGTATGTATGTATGTATGTATGTATGTACGTCTTCATGTATGTATGTATTTTTAAATGAAGTTATGTTTTCTTGTTTAGTGTAAGTTTTATGCAATAATTTTGCTGATTTTCTTGGTTCTCTCTTTCCTGTCCCATTCTTATTTCTAAAGTAGATCTCCTACTGCACGAAAATGGATGTAACCTTACACAAAATATGTGCATTCAAAGATGGTGTTTCATTTTACAACGTACAGTCATGAGCAAGAAGTTGGGAACCATGGAACGAACCAACAATAACTTTATTTTAGCGCAGCTCCTGTGTGTCACATTGCTACTGCACATTGTGTTTGTCGAATATATCGATTTCAACTAGTCGATCTGAACCTGCATAATCGAGCTTTCACCCGTACATACTTGTACATATGTGCGTGGTATTTCTTCATATTGTCACACGTGTTGCCGATTACTATTTAGGGCACAAGCCTATATTCAAGCTGAACATGCGGATTTTCGTCTGCGCATCTGTCAGCTGTTCGGGTTTAAAATTTTCCTCTACTGACCAAGAGAAGAGGAGCCGTTTATGATGCAACGGAATTTGCTGTAACTTTTTTCTCAGGTCTACTGTTTCGTCTCAGATGATCGGGGGCCCTCTCCTAAGAACTCGATAGCCTGCTGGAGTTCTTTATAATTATTGACAGTGCCACTACACGGAGCTGCGCAACACGACAGGGATGGAGAGGGAAGACACGAACATATCACAGCGTTTGTGTGTTCTCTCTCTGGCTCTGTCGTTTTGCGCTGCTGCTTGTAATGAATCCCACCAAACTAGCACTGAAACATGTCCCGACAAAGGCAGCCATCTTTGCCGCAAGCAATGAGGTCACCGCGTGTCTCTTCATTTTCTTGAAAACACACCGGCGCTTGAATAACCAAAGACGTCAAAAGTAAATATCCAGGTATGAGAATAGGGTTTCGGGACTGGGCGCTCTTCCGATAGTAGTGGTTAGAGGAAAAAAAGACTCTTATTTCTGTGATCCGTGAGGGAGCACGCCGCAGCCTTTTTGGGTCTAATGCGAAGTGACAGAACAGAGCCGAAACGCCACTTAAAAAAAAAAGAGTGCCCGCAACACACAACCTTAGGCCATTACATCTGTTTTTCCATAACAAAAGTCGGGGGTGCTTGGCGACGCTGCGAATCGAACCCGGTACCTCCCGCAGTGTAGTCCGACGCCGCAACCACCGAGATAACTCGGGTAACGACACGAGCACGAAGGTCACTTCGCTCACTGCAGCCGCCGCTTTTGCGGAAGGAGCGCGCTGCTCACACAGAAATAAGTTACAACTGTGACAGCTCGCGCTCATCCTGTGTATGTTCGTTCTTTCTGCTTGAGCAGCGCGTTACAAGTTTTGAGCTGCTTGCCGTTCTTCGCTCGACATTACAAGTTGTTGCGATAGCATTCATTCCTTCGCCCTTGCGGCGAAAGAATACCCAACAAACGCTTGACTACGTCTGTGAAGGCACGTTTCACTTTCGTGTTATACCGATTTCTATGACAGAGGAATCAGTCATGTTTTTTTAAATCACTCTCTGCCACTTGCAAAACAACTCTTGCGAAAAATAATAATGCAGTTGTGTTCCGATGTCTATCGAGAGGACATATAAATAAATATAACTTGTAGCGAAATTTCTGACAACAAAGGGAGCGCATGCTTGCGCATCAACGGCGGCCCCGTCTCTGGCAGCGTCTCAGCAGCGCAGCCATGGCGAGTCAGCGTGCCATCTGCACGCGCTATTTGAGAAAAGCAGAGATGCAGGAGCTCATGACTAATTCAAACTCCGAATAAAATGACAAATAATGACTCAGTGCCTCTGAACTAATCGGTATTTATTCATTGAAATTACTTATTTCACTAATTAATTCGTTCCTTGTATTGAGTACGACTTTTCTTTTGATGCGATAATCGCCTTGTAGAGAAGCCTTGGGACATGGTAATGGGTTACCCTCTCCAGCGCCTTCTAGTGGGTCATCATCTTTGGTTGCTTGAAGAAAGAGCGCCGCTCGCGCAGAGAGTTCGTGCCTTGCCGTGACTGTCGCCATTACTCATTGTCGTTGAGTGCTGTCTATTAAACACCTTAACAATTTGGTGGAGACTGCTCTGCTCCCATTCAATGCCCCTGGAGCTCCGATCCCGTACCTTGCCATCTACCATGCCTCAAGACGCCGCCCAGCAAACGCCTCCTCTCGCAACGAGCACATGTCCCGGTGTCCCCCGTATACGCGACCCACCTATCTTCACTGGCGCCGATAGCACCGACGTAGAGGACTGGCTCGCAATTTACGAGCGCGTCAGCATCCCCAACAAATGGGACGAAGAAGGCAAGTTAAGCAACTTGGTGTTCTACCTCGCGGGCGTAGCAAGCTTGTGGTACAACAACCACGCGTCCGATTTTGCGACTTGGGCCGATTTCAAGACCGCCGTCATCAGCGTTTTTGGCCGCCCAGCAGTTCGTAAGCTGCAAGCCGAACAGCGCTTACGTGAGCGATCTCAGCAGGCCGGTGAATCGTTCACAAGTTATATCGAAGACGTCCTCGACTTGTGTAAGAAGGCCAACGGAACCATGTCCGAGTCTGACAAGATCCGGAACGTAATGAAAGGCATTGACGACGATGTCTTCACCATGCTGCTCGCCAAAAACCCTGGCACAGTGGCCGAGGTCATAACGCTGTGCCAGAGCTACGAGGAGCTCCGCCGGCAGCGTTCGATGACCCGTCGCTCCCCATCACGCGACGCAGAGCTTGCTGGCTTGGCGGCAATATCTGACCAGGCCGCGTTGCTGGCAGAAGTCAAGTCATTCGTGCGCGAGGAAATTGCACGCCAGATCTCCCTCCTCGCCTTTGCCCACCCGCCGCACGTTCAACAGTCGTCGACCACCCTTCTTCCTCCTCTCCGCCGAGCGATTGAGCAGGAAATTGCGGAGGTCATGCCTGAGTACCACCCGCAACCTCCGGCTCCTGCGCCTCAGAGTTACGCTCAAGTTGTCGCCAGGACGCCCCAAGTAATTCCTGCGGCTGCCCCAATGAGTTACGCCGAAGCCGCCGCTAGACCTCCGTTCTTGAGGCGGGTGTGCCGGCTACATATGCTGACGCCATCCCTCGGCCCCGACTGCAGCCCACTATGCAGTCATTTCAGCAGCCGACTCGTCAATCACGTACTGCGACATGGGCGGGACCTACCCCGGCGAACCGATGGCGCACCCCCGACAACCGGCCCATCTGCTTTGCTTGCGGTTACGCCGGTCACGTGGCACGTTATTGTCAACGCGTGCAGCCGCCTCGAGTCGCGTCACCTGTCACCAGCCAGTCAAGCCGTGCATTCTACGACCCACCTACACCTATGTCGCCGACGTCACGCCCACCTCCAGCTACTCGCCGCTCTCCGTCTCCCCGACGTCGGTCACTGTCACCCATGCGGCCTCGTTCGGTCGCACGAGAGCAGGAAAACTAGTCGTCGCAGTCCAGGAGGCAAGGGCTGCGACGCTATTGAACTGTGAAAGCCCTCAGCGAAGTCCATCGAATGTAATCGACGTCCTTGTGGACGGTGTTCGCGCATCGGCCCTTATCGATACTGGAGCCGCTGTATCCGTTATGGACGCAAAACTTTGCCGATTACTTCGAAAAGTGATGACGCCACTTGCTGGGATGTCCCTTCGTACCGCGAGCTCCCAGAGTATTCATCCCACAGCAGTATGCACTGCTCGCGTCGTCATTCAGGACGTTCTGTACGACGTCGAGTTCATCATAATTGCGGCATGCTCTCACGACGTCATCTTGGGATGGGATTTCATCTCCCGCCACGACGCCGTAATTTGTTGCGCACCAGCCGAAATCGAACTCTCACCGTTCTCACATTTGACGCCGACAGACAGTCCATCGGCAATGAGCAAGATCCTCGTCCAAGACGATACGAAAGTGCCTCCAAACTCGTCAACGGCTGTGTCGGTCTACTGCGCCGGTCTCTCCGACACCACTGCACTCCTTTCGCCATCTACCCGCGTCTGCACTAGGAAAGGGTTGCTGGTACCTTTTGCGACCGTGCGAGTCACTCAGGGCAGCACCACTATTTTTGTTACCAACCCATCCCCGTGCATTGTTACGGTGGTTCGAGGGGAATGTCTCGGCAAAGTGGAACCCGTTGAAGACGCACAAGTTCTGGACGCACCCGATGTCTCGCACTGTACCAGTTCCCGCACCATCAGTGCTGTTTCCACGTCTGATTCGTCACCTACTGATGTATTTGGTCCCTCCATTGCTGACAACCTTACGTCGGTCCAGCGTTCGCAGCTTCTGTGCTTGTTGGATGAATTTCGTCATTCTTTCGATGTCGGGCAAACTTCCCTCGGCCGCACGTCCGCTGTTACGCATCGCATCGACACTGGCGCCCAACCACCGCTGCGGCAACGTCCATATCGCGTGTCTCCCACAGAACGCCGGGTAATTAACGAGCAAGTGGACGATATGCTTCGACGCGATGTAATTCGGCCCTCCGACAGCCCATGGGCGTCTCCTGTTGTTCTCGTTACGAAGAAGGACGGTTCTGTGCGGTTCTGTGTGGACTACCGACGGCTCAACAAGGTCACCCGCAAGGATGTTTATCCACTGCCGCGAATCGACGACGCGATTGACAGCCTCCAAGGAGCAGAATTCTTTCATCTCTCGATTTGCGCTCGGGTTACTGGCAAGTACCCATGGCTGATGACGCTCGACCAAAGACAGCCTTTGTCACGCCCGACGGCTTGTACGAGTTCAACGTCATGCCGTTCGGTCTGTGTAATGCGCCCGCGACCTTCGAGCGCATGATGGACACCGTTCTGCGTAACTTGAAATGGCACACGTGCCTATGTTACCTGGACGACGTCGTCGTCTTCGCTCCGGACTTCTCCACGCATCTCCAACGTCTGCGGCATGTTTTGACACGTTTGAGCAACGCCGGCCTCCAACTGAATCTGAAGAAGTGCCGATTTGCGGCACGGCAGCTGACAATCCTCGGCTACGTCGTGTCCAAAGACGGAATCCTTCCCGATCCGACCAAGCTTCGGGCCGTGGCCGAATTTCCCAAACCTACGTCCGTCAAAGAACTGCGCAGTTTCGTCGGACTGTGTTCATACTTTCGACGCTTCATACGAAACTTTGCCACCATCATATCGCCGCTGACGAAGCTGCTTGGAAGTAACGGACCCCTAAATTCGTGGTCGTCCGAGTGTGACGACGCGTTCGCAAAGCTCCGTCGTTTGTTGACGTCTCCTCCCATACTACGTCACTACGACCCTACGGCCCCTACGGAGGTACACACGGACGCCAGCGGTGTAGGCCTCGGCGCTGTCCTTGCGCAACGCAAACCAGGGTTCCCCGAATATGTCGTGGCATACGCAAGCCGTACGCTTACCAGAGCCGAGACCAATTACTCAGTCACGGAAAAAGAGTGCCTGGCGATCATATGGGCCCTTACAAAGTTTCGGCCTTATTTGTATGGTCGCCCATTTGATGTCGTCACCGACCATCATGCACTATGCTGGCTGTCGTCATTGAAGGATCCCTCAGGCCGTCTCGCCCGCTGGGCACTTCGCCTGCAGGACTACGACATCCGCGTGCTGTACCGCAACGGACGCCAGCATGCTGACGCCGACGCCCTCTCGCGCTCTCCCTTGCCTGACGACAATGCCCCCTGCTCAGTATCTCACATAGCTGTTGCTTCAATCAGCGTTCACACCATCGCTACCGAACAGCGCAAGGATAAATGGATCACCTCGCTGATCGACTTGCTCACTGATCCGACGGCAACACCATCCACTCGCGCGTTACGTCGTCAAGCCCACCATTTCGCCGTTCGTGACGACCTTCTGCACCGACGCAATTACAAGGCCGACGGCAGCCAGTGGCTACTAGTGATACCCCGCAGTCTGCGTTCTGATATATGCGAGGCCTTCCACTCCGACCCGCAATGCGCGCACTCTGGGGTATCCAAAACTTACCACCGCATTCGACAACGATACTTCTGGCGTGGGATGTACCGCTACGTGCAGAAGTTCGTTCGCTCCTGCCTCGATTGCCAACGCCGAAAACCTGCAACGCACGTGTCGCCAGCAGGTCTACAACCATTACCTTGCCCTAACCGTCCGTTCGGGCGCGTGGGCATCGATTTGTATGGACCACTTCCTCTGAGTTCGGCTGGTAACCGCTGGGCCATCGTCGCTGTTGACCATCTAACGCGATACGCCGAAACCGCCGCCCTCCCAGCGGCTACAGCGCGCGATGTTGCCTCCTTCCTACTACACCGATTCATACTGCGTCACGGTCCACCCCAAGAGCTTCTCAGCGACCGAGGCTGTGTCTTCTTATCGGAAGTCGTGGAAGCCATTCTGAAAGAGTGCCATGCTGTTCACCGCAAAACTACTGCTTACCACCCGCAGACGAATGGCCTAACCGAACGCTTTAACCGCACGCTCGGCGACATGCTGTCAATGTACGTCGCCGCCGATCACACCAATTGGGATGCCATTCTGCCCTTCGTCACCTACGCCTATAACACCGCCCCTCAGAGCACTACTGGTTTTTCACCGTTCTTCTTACTGTACGGAAGGCACCCGTCGCACACCATCGACACGATACTTCCATACAAGCCGGATTCATCTGAGTGTGCGCCTATTTCTGACACAGCCAGGCTCGCTGAAGAGTGTCGCGAGCTTGCCAAGACATTTACGACGCAGGAACAAGAGCTGCAGAAGAGCATTCGCGATGGCACCACCACTTCTGAACCCACGTTCCTTCCTGGAGCGCACGTATGGCTCTCGGTCCCTACCACTGCAAGTGGCCTTTCTTCAAAACTGCTGCCGAAATACGAAGGCCCATACCGGGTCGTCGAGCGCACATCCCCGGTCAACTACTTGATCGAACCCATCGAACCAGCTTCGGACATGCGCCGTCGAGGGCGCGACATTGTCAACGTGGAGCGTCTCAAGGCCTACTATGACCCACTCATAGTGACGAGCTGTTAGGTCGCCGGACGGCTCCCTTTTCGTACCCGGGGTAATTGTAGAGAAGCCTTGGGACATGGTAATGGGTTACCCTCTCCAGCGCCTTCTAGTGGGTCATTCTCTTTGGTTGCTTGAAGAAAGAATGCCGCTCGCGCAGAGAGTTCGTGCCTTGCCGTGACTGTCGCCATTACTCATTGTCGTTGAGTGCTGTCTATTAAACACCTTAACAGCCTATATAAATGCATACAGTCCTTAATAGCGTCCTACTGTATTGCTACTAGAAAGTTTTCGCCTAACGTGCAGAAAAAAAACCGGGTATGGAGCGTGTCGCGCTGCCTAAAAAACCCGGCAGTGAAAGGGTTAAATACCGGCATACTTCATAGCCCCTTGTGAACTGAGAAATGGCTGAAGGCTCAGCGCTTCTTGGCGCGCAGTGTATTTGCATGTATATCTGGTTGTCGTTCAATTCACTCCAATCTAATGTAACTAGTCCTTCCCTTAAACATTTTCTTACAGCATCAATGTACGGATCTTTTCTCTTCTAGTGACAAACGGTTCGCGGTCACGGTGTTTATCCTACTTCTCCTAGTCGCAGTCCTTGCCATTGTCTACTTAAGCGGATCATCTTCTGCAGGTGAGTTTCAATCGGCTTGTGCTAAATTCCCGAACAATTATTCAGGACAAATTTTCTTTAACAGGACACGCGAGTATGCATCGAAAAAGTTGCGCTGAATTCTTCAACTCAATGTTCGCATTGAGCACCGCTATAACGAGCTGCGTTGTGCCCAGGATTTATGGTATTTCTCCTAACGCGACTGCAGATGATAAATGTACCCTTAATGTCGCGCAGCCAGCGCGGGCAAGTCTGATGGTGGCGGTGGTGGAGGAGACGACAAAGGAGACGGAAAGGGATCCTCGGACGGCGGAGGCTTTATCATTAACGGGGGACCAACGCCGCCAACAAGAAAGACCCCATCGACACCGCGCCACAGTACACAACTGGTCATCACCACATCCCCGACGCCAGATACATTTCAAGGTAGGGGCACATCTTTCAACCTAATGAAATATCGCAAGAACATCTTCTTATGGACAGTCTTCTCTGAAAAACCAACTCCATTTTGTGAAAATTGTGGGAAGAAAACGCGAAATCTCGGACCTGATGAGGGTGACACACTTGCAGTTTCACTGTTCTTAGGCACTATAAATTAAATTGACATGTAAAACGGCAAGCCTGTAAGTTCACTCTGATGATGGACTTCAGAAAAACTGCTTAGTGACTGGTTTACCTTCCCGCGCCACCAGGCGACATCGCTAGTTGGACATATTTTTCTGCAAACTCGCCCGTCAGTTAAGAATTTTTTAGCTTTTCAAATCAAATCAATAAAATACAGTTTATTTGAACATAGGTACAAGTTATATTGAGGACCATGGACTAAGAGCCAGCAAGGCTTGACGTGGTCCATTGCCCTAGTTTTCGGGTAGCGACAAAACAACAAATGAGAAAAACACATTATAAAACAAAAGTTCATATTCAGAACTGAAATAATACATCATTGAACATCCCCTTAAAAAAACAATTCCCACATGTTGTGGGAATTGGTTTCATGCGAAGCAATCAGCGAGTATTTCTATGCTGTATTTTTTGGGTTTGAGCAATGTGTTACGAGGTGAATCGATTTGTTTTTGTGATTGTGGCATGTGTGGGCACATCGCGAGCTTACCAGGCAAGTCCACAACACTGGCGTTTAAAGGGTATGTGCGACGTAACGCCAGCCCTCACTTGAGAGTACACACGTCAGTATTATCAAAACTATGTGTACTTTATGGTGCAATCATGTGAATATCATATGTAACTTTCGTTAATGTATTCCTCTGGGGTCGAGTAATGCTTCAATATAGGTTGCTGAATCATAAAAGTGCAAATATAATGTTTACTACACTGCTATAAAAGCGGAGCCAACACTGCAACCACAGAGGTTATTCTGATGTGACGCCTTTATCGTTGGAGTCCATATGTAGTGTTTAATGCTTTCTTGTAAAATCAGATAGCCAGCCCCACAACCACAAGTGACGTTGCACCAATATTACGCCTGCAAAGGCTGTTTTTCCAAACCACTTTATAGACCTGGAGTGGCTCTGTGGTAGAATACCTGATTGCCAAGCAGAATGCCTGGGTTCGATACCTGCTGGGATCCTAATATTTATTCTGTCCATTCGTCAGGTCAACGCTGTCGATGTCGGTATTTCTTAACGGCCTCGAACTTAAATTACTAATGTCTGTTCTCTCCATTCCTCGCTAGAAATAAACTATCAATCACCTGTGGCGCAAGCCCATACACCACTCCCCGTGGTAAACGGGTATGTGCCACACGTGTCTCGAGGAAAGGGTTTGACGACGTACGCGACAGGATTCTCACGTTGTTCATGTTACGACCCGACAGTCATATTCGTCAAATCTGCTTACCCTCCCATGCCGACATTGGTCTGCACCAAGCGAAAGAGGCGATCATGAGAGCACCCAGACGTAGGCGGCTAGATAGATAGATAGATAGATAGATAGATAGATAGATAGATAGATAGATAGATAGATAGATAGATAGATAGATAGATAGAAACGCTAAAAGTGTCAAAGGTTCGCTAAGAAATGCTCCGCATTTAATACAACAGGGCCATCGATACACTACGAAAAGGTCGAGAGCAAGCATAAAAAAAACAACGAAAAAGAAAACAACAACAACAATGTTTCACTATATACACAAGCTTTATGGTCTAAAATATATGAAACTCCTAATGTCATAGCATTCAAGAAATACACCACATCATAAGCACTGGAACACTTGCAGTTGCATACATGCTTATTCTATCGAACAATGTGAAGCATTATATTATGTTTTTTGTGTTTAAGTGACTGGGTACTTTAAAACGTAGCATCTGATAGGCATAATTCGTTCTAGACTTCGGCAGTTCCCATATTTCAGAGCTTTTTGTATTGGCCGCTTTATGTTTTAGCGCAGAATTAGAAATACGTTTTAGGGTGTCGTTTTTTATACTGTTCTTGAACTTCCTATTATATTTTCGTAAATGTTGGGCATTGGAAACAAATTCAGTTGTTCGAATAGAGGACTAGTGGGCATTAGGTAAGGGACATCTAAGATACGACGCACGGCTTTTTTCTGCATTCTGTGCATTGTAGTGATGTTGGTAAGTGTCCTAGTGCGCCAGACAAGATGACAATATTTGTTTGATAGGAAGAGGGATTTGCACAATAAAATTTTAACACTTTCTGGTAAAAAACTCAACTTGCATAGTATTGCAGGCAGCCGAGAGAGCCTACCCATTACCATTCCCACGTGAGAATTAGATCATAAATTTTGCTCAAATACAACTCCAAGACATTTAAAGGTAGGTACAATAGGCAGAATGAGGTTATTGAGATGTAAATTTGTTTGAGTACCAATCTTTCGATTTACTGGCCCGAAGAATACGGCCTTTGTTTTATTGACATGTATTGGTAACGAGTTTGCGGTGCTCCAAGGTGATAATTTGGACAGCACTTCGTTGGCTTTAATCATTACATTCTCAGCATCTTTTGCGGTTACGAGGATTGTAGTGTCGTCTGCATATATAATAAATTTTGCGTCATGATGAATACTCAATAAATCATTACTATAAATACAAAAAGCAACGGCCCCAAAATACTTCCCTGTGGTACAGCTGAAATAAGTGGTTTCAAATCGGACGTGTGACTATTCATACCTGCTTTCTGCATGCGGTGCTGAAGCTATGATTTTAATAATTTCAAAAAAAACACCTCGAAAGCGTGATAGTTAAATTTTTCTATAAGTGTGGCATAATTTATGCAGTCAAACGCCTACGAGTAGTCCACAAAAAGGCCCAATGTACATAGCTGACGTTCGAAAGATTCTAATATAATTTCGAAGAAGGGCGGTTCCTGTAGACTGATCTTTCGTAAAACCAAATTGAATATTTGTCATCATTTTATGCTTAGTTATGAAGGATGTTATACGGCTGTGAAGTAATTTTTCCAGCGCTCTTGAAAAAACTGGTAACAATCATATTGGTCTATAGTTAGTTAAAGCGTTTTTATCCCCGCCCTTATGCAACATAATAACATTAGCAACCTGGAGGCTTTTTCGAAATGTATCACCAGATAAAACTGGATTGTAAATGTGTGACAGTGCCGGAGTTATGGCATCTAATATGTACTTTGCAGGTCCAATTTTGAAACCATCAGCGTCGCAACATTTGCTCTTTCTAATTGACAAAAATTTCCTTAGGTGTCGCCAAGGTATCCCGAGGCTCTGACCCTGGCTGCTTCTCTCGAGGAAATACATGCATTTATCGGTGAACCAAGCGCACTTTGGCCGTTTCCATCCATCCACCTATCCGCCGACGTCTCGGTGATCTTGTGGTTGTCTCTTTAAGCTAGCATCTACCAAAATTGTCATCGGAGGACATGAGTGTATGGAACACGACTGACAAGTCATGCAGTGAACAACGTGACATGCCAATCACGCACGTCATGAAACCCTTTCTCTCATCAGTCACGTGTGGCACAGATCCGCATATGGCCCCTGAAATGCGGGTATGCGCCACAACATATTAAGAGTCTATATGAACCATAGGGCAGCGAAGAGAGACATAATAAATATCTTCGCGGTAGGGTTAAAGAGCCCCTCTAGCAAAATATTCGGTGCTGGCGGCGGCGGTGTTTTCCATGAGTGAAAATCTCAACGGAAGCAAAGTAGTATCACGGCTTGAACCGGCATCAAACCCAGGCATTTTGCATGCCTGGGCCGATTTCTCGGCTTGTGTGTTTACATCATGCGGTTTGTCAAGAACTGTGCCCGCATCGCCAAGCCACTTACTTACCTGACTAAGACAGGCGTCCAATTTAAGTGGGAAATGCGGAGCCAGAAGTATTCAAAGAACTGAAACGATGCTTCCACTCGCCACAAAGTCTAGCCCACCTCGGCGAAGACGTCAATAAAAAATGCACATCGAAGCAAGCTGCGTATTACCTGGCGCCGTACTTGCAGAACGTACGGGTGCTGGAGAAACGGTGATCGCTTAATGTAGCCGGTCGCCGTCAAACGCCGAAGCAATTTATGCGACCAGAAAGGAGCGTGCCTTGGCACCATTTGGGCTACATAAGTTTACTTGGAAGGCAAGACGACCGCTGTCCCCAAGATATTCAAGCAGCCATTGGTGTTATTTTTTATGCAACACGAAGTCCTCCTAAAGAAAACATCTCGCCAGCCTCAGCCTACATCCTCGTGGTGCCTTATGCACCGCGACTGCAGGCCCTACACGACGACGACCCGGTGGCTGAGTACAAGAAAACTGCTACTGGTCATGGCTTACCGCCGACGTCGCTCGTTACGTGCCCCCACTGTGAGCGACGCGAGGCAGCGCCGACGAGACCAACGGGATTTCTTCGACCGATCAAACCACCTGGTGGACCATTCCAGCAGATCAGGATGGACTTGCCGGGGCCATTTCGGAAGTCTACGGTCGGCAACAAGTGTATTGCCGTGCCTACGCACTACGTCGCCCACTATGCCGAAAGCAGAGCCCTGACTAAAAGTAAGGCTGCCGAGGTAGCGAAGTTCTTCGTCGAAGACATCCTACTGCGTCACGGCGCCCCAGAAGTATGAAAAAAATTCGCAGTGGCTTAGCTCGGCTATGCCAGGATATACGTAGCGTTAGCAAAGATTCAGCTGATTATTCTTAGCTTTCCAGATTGTCTAGGATTATTAGCCTTCTTCTGTTCATTCTTCGTACGCTGAACCACTAATTGCCAGGCAACTACTTCGGGATCCGATGACATAAGCTTCTCGGCTCTTCTGCGCCGTTGAGCAGCATTTGCGCTCTCCTTCTCCATGGCGTTACCCACCTGAAAATGCCTGTCAGAGGCGCTATCAAGCGGCTCCAGCACAGTGTCAGACGGCGACTGCAGAGCGAAGGCGAATAGC
Source organism: Rhipicephalus sanguineus (assembly GCF_013339695.2). Taxonomy (NCBI): domain Eukaryota; kingdom Metazoa; phylum Arthropoda; class Arachnida; order Ixodida; family Ixodidae; genus Rhipicephalus; species Rhipicephalus sanguineus. The sequence continues at coordinate 23,792,328 of NC_051181.1, read as the reverse complement.
TGCGCGCGCGCTGGCGCCAATACGTCTACGAAGGCTACGACGTCACACCTCTGGAAAGCGCAGACCGGCGGCGGCGAGTCGCACGTGGCGGTGGCGAAATCTGCGCGCGCGCCGGCGCCAGTTTGTCTGCCGCGGCTACAACGCCACTCCTCCCGAACGCGCAGACAAGCAGTGGCGAGCCGCGCGGCGGTGGCGGAGAGCGCGTGAGATGCCGGCTCCGGTGAGCCAGCTGTGTGACATCACTCATCCTCGCGCATGAGCAGCACGGCTCATGAAGATCCACTCAAAATCGGCTCCGGCTAGGCAAGTGTAGCTAACGCTACAAAAAAGCCGCGGTATACTAATTTCTTTCTCTCCTGAGAATCGCGTAGCCGTGGCCCTCACTGCGATGGACAGGCGTTCTCCTCTCACAATAAGTGAAATTCCTGCGTGCCTAAAAGCGGAGCTGTTAATTCTGGGCGTCATATGCCTGCCGGAAACATAACTGTCACCATTATGAACCGACATGCGTTCTCTTAGCTCTCTTCGTCATCGTCGTCGTTTTTATCATCTGCTTTGCTACTAGAACGCGTGCGCCCATTTATGCGGCGCGGGATCCAAACACTCTGATGGGCGAGACAACTTCTACAGAGAGAGAGAGATAGAGAGAAATAGAAATAATGTAGCGAAGCGTTGGAAGCCTGTAATGGGTCGCCCTCTCGAGCCTTTACTAGCGGGTCGTCCTCTTCCGCCCTTCTCGGACAGCACGCTCCTCGCGCTCAGAGTACGCGCTCTCTCATGACTGTCGCCGTTGTGCTTCGTCGACTAGTGCCGTCAATAAAGGCCTTTATAATTTGGTGGATAGTGTTGCGCCGTCCAACCAACTTCGGTCTCCGTTCGATGCCCCTGGGGCTTCGATCCCGTACCGTGCCCTCTACCATGCCTCAAGACGCCGCCCAGCAAACGCTTCCCTCTGTACCGACACCACGCCCCGGTGTTCCCCGCATCCGTGATCCTCCTGTCTTCACCGGCGCGGATGGCACTTACGTGGAGGCCTGGCTCGCGAAATACCAGCGCGTGAGCGTACCCAACAAATGGGACGAGGCCGGAAAACTGAGCAACCGGGTTTTCTACCTCGCGGGTGTGGCAAGCCTCTGGTACAATAACCACGCAACCGATTTCCTCACGTAGTCTGATTTCAAGACCGCCATCATCAATGTGTTTGGCCGCCCCGCCGTTCGTAAACTGCAAGCCGAACAGCGTTTACGTGAACGCGCTCAGCAGACCGGTGAGTCTTTTACGAGCTACATCGAAGACGTCCTCGACTTGTGCAGGAAGGGTGACGAAACCATGTCTGAGTCTGACAAGATCCGCAACGTTCTGAAAGGCATCGACGACGATGCCTTCACCATGCTGCTTGCCAAGAACCCTCGTACTGTGACAGAGGTGATCACGCTCTGCCAAAGCTACGAGGAGCTGCGCCGGCAGCGGTTGCTGACCCGTCGACCTCGATCACGCGACGCCGATCTCGCTGGCTTGTCGGCCATTTCTGATCACTCGGCCTTGCTCGCCGAGATGAAGTCATTTGTGCGCGAGGAAATCGCCCGCCAGTTTTCTCTCCTGGCCTTCCCTCAGTCGCAGCATGTTGAACAACCGTCGACCACACTGCTGCCTCCTGGACGCCGCACTATCCAACAGGAAATCGCGGAGGTCATGCCGCAATACTACCAGCCACCTCCAGCGCCTGCGCCGCGCAGTCACGCGCAAGTTGTCGCCAGGCCACCCCAAGCGATCCCTGTGTCTGCCCCACATACTTACGCCGAAGTCTTCGCCAGAACACAGGCCTTCGAGGCGAGTGTGCCGGCTGCGTACGCCGACGTCATTCCTAGGCCACGACTGCAGCCCACCATGCAGTCCTATCAGCCGCCGCCCCGTCCACCGCGTCTTGGGCCGTGGATGGGACCTACCCCGGCGAACCGATGGCGCACTTCCGACAACCGCCCCATCTGATTTGCGTGCGGTTGCGCCGGTCACGTCGCCCGCTATTCCAATCGCGTGCAGTCAGCTCCAGTCGCCTCAACCATCCCAAGCCAGTCAAGCCGCCCGTATTACAATTCACCGCCACCTATGTCACCGCCGTCTCGCCCAGCCCCCTCTACCCGTCGTTCACCGTCACCACGACGCCGCTCACTGTCCCCGATGCGGCCACGTCTGGTCCCACGTGACCAGGAAAACTAGTCGTCGCAGTCTACGAGGCAAGGGCTGCGACGCTATCGAACTGCGAATGCCCTCAGCGAAGCCCATCGAACGTGATAGACGTGTTTGTGGACGATGTTCGTGCATCTGCCCTTATCGACACTGGAGCCGCCGTATCCGTTATGGACGCAAAGCTTAGCCGCATACTACGCATAGTGACGACGCCACTTTCCGGGCTCTCCCTCCGTACAGCCAGCGCCCAAAGTATTCACCCTACAGCGGTGTGCACAGCCCGCATCATGATTAAGGACGCTATGTATGCTGTCGAATTGATCATAATTCCTGCATGCTCTCACGACGTCATCCTCGGATGGGATTTTCTCTCCCGCCACGACGCCGTAATCCATTGCGACCCCGCCGAAATAGAGCTCTCACCATTCTCTCATTTGACGCCGGCAGACAGTCCATCGGCTGCGAGCAAGGTACTCGTCAAAGACATCAAAGTGCCTGCAAACTCGTCAACAGCGGTGTCACTCTACTGCGCCAGTCTATCCGACACCGTTACACTCCTCTCGCCATATGACCGTGTTTGCACGAGGAAAGGCTTGCTGGTGCCTTTTGCGACCGTTCAAGTCACTCAGTGCAGCACCTCTATTTTTGTAATCAACCCCTCCCCCTACAGTATTACCTTGGTGCGAGGGGAATGTTTCGGCACCGTGGAACCCCTCGAAGACGCAAAAGTTATGGAAAAACCCGATGGCTCGCATGGCCGCAGTTCCACTACGCTCAGTGCTGTTTCGACGTCTGGTTCATCACCCGCTGATGTATTTGGTTCCTCCATAGCTGACAACCTTACGCAGGTCCAGCGTTCCCAGCTTCTGGGCCTGTTGGAAGACTTTCACCCTTCTTTCGATGTCGCTCAGACTTCTCTCGGCCGCACGTCGGCCCTCACGCATGGCATCGACACTGGCAACCACCTGCCACTGCGGCAACGTCCATATCGCGTATCTCCCGCAGAACGCCGTGTAATCACCAAGCAAGTCGACGACATGCTTCGACGCGATGTCATTCGACCCTCTAACAGCCCCTGGGCGTCTGCTGTCGTTCTTGTTGCAAAGAAGGACGGTTCTTTGCGGTTCTGTGTGGACTACAGACGACTCAACAAGGTCACTCGTAAGGACGTGTATCCACTGCAGCGAATAGACGACACGATTGACAGCCTGCAAGGCGCCGAATTCTTTTCATCTCTCGATTTGCGCTCAGGCTACTGGCAAGTTCCTATGGCTTATGACGCTCGACCGAAGACCGCCTTTGTCACGCCCGACGGCCTGTACGAATTCAACGTCATGCCGTTTGGGCTGTGTAATGCGCCCGCCACCTTTGAGCGCATGATGGATACCGTTCTGCGCAATCTGAAATGGCACACGTGCTTGTGCTACCTCGACGACGTCGTCGTGTTTGCTCCGGACTTCTCCACGCATCTTCAACGCCTACGGCATGTTTTCACGCGTTTGAGCGACGCCGATCTGCAACTGAATCTAAAGAAGTGCCGATTTGCAGCACGGCAGCTGACAATCCTCGGCTACGGCGTGTCCAAGGACGGAATTCTCCCCGATCCAGCCAAGCTTCGGGCCGTGACCGAGTTCCCCAAACCTACGTCCGTCAAAGAACTGCGCAGTTTCGAAGGACTCTGTTGCTACTTTCGGCGCTTCATTCGAAATTTCGCGACTATGATATCGCCACTGACGAAACTCCTCGGAAGTAACGGGCCCCTCCATTCGTGGTCGTCAGAGTGCGACGACGCTTTCGCAAAGCTCCGTCGTTTGTTGATGTCGCCTCCCATACTACGCCACTGAATAATGAAACAGAGAAACTCAAGGGGGGGGGTTCCTCGCGAGACGAGATTTGAATCAGCGTAGCCAAGATTCGAAGGCCAGCCGTCTAAACCACTCGGCTATCAACGCACGCTAGCCTAGCATAGCCTTTTATAGTGTAGTATAGTATGGTATGGTATAGTAAGGGTCTGGGTAAGAAGAGTCAGGGTGAGGAGGAGAGAAGAGAGCAAGAGGAAGCCAGAAGACAGAGAAAGAGAGAAGGAAAGGGAAGACAGAGAAAGAAAAACAGAAATACCTAGAAAAAGAAATAGATAGAGAAATGAATAAAAATAAACAGGGACGAAATACACATACATTAAAACAGAGGGAAGAGAGAAAAATAAGGAACATTAGCAAAACTTACGAACACGGCAATAGCCAGGACGGCCTTGGTGCCCAGCAGCTCCACTGTGTATTTAGCATTGCGCCTCCGGTGCAAGCTACGCTAATTTTTAGGCGTCCGTGGCGTAACCGATAGACACGATAAAATAACCAATAGACATAAAAATCAGAAACAAATTCCCAGGATCGAATAGGCTTTCAAACCGGGCTCTCTGGGTGGCAGTCACGCATTCTACCACAGACCCACGCTAGTGCTTGAACTCATTTGCAAGGATACCCTATACAGGCGTCCTGTCGGGCAACAAATCGAGTTAACCTATGTAATATAACGTGGCAGAAGATTAAAGCAACCACCAGTCATCTCACAATGCTAGTTACGCAACGAGAGTGTGTTTTAATGCTTCCCACCCACTGCAAAGTGCTCAGCCATCATTATTTATCGTCAACAGCCACATGCAGTATCAACGATGTGCACATAATACCTTACAGGTGTGTAGCGGGTGCCTCGCTTATCCGCAGAAAGACGAACAATGGTGTAGAGGGTGCTGTTCTGCTTCACAAAAATGATGATTTATGGCGTAGTGGATACCTTCAATGTTTACTTGTATGAGTTGCCCCAAGAGAGTTTAGAACGGCCTCTAGAAAGGCCGCTATTCCAGCTTTCGATGGGACTGTGCTACGCATTCCGCGCATTCCTGACGTTTTAGAGCTCAGCTCTTAGACGCCTCGTTCTTGCGTTGAGCGGCGTCGCCGTTGGATTCGGCGTAACCGATAGAGTGAACGAGTACGAAAGGGGGCGAACGCGTAGCACTCGAGCGCTGACAGTTTCTGTGGCAATATGTAAAGAATGTAACATTACTACGACTGCGAAAAGCCAAAACACAGTTGGCTTTGCCCCAACACGAAGCTGCGCTCAGAATTCGCATTAGGAAGTACTGAAATCATCGATGAATCTTATTGCGACAGCAAATATATGGGCACTCTCGGCTGGTTTTTGCCTTCGGCGTCGCGGTCATGTCCCGTATATATATATATATATATATATATATATATATATATATATATATATATATATATATATATATATATATATATATATATACCAAAACAACAAAGGGTTTCTAGGTCCGACGAAATATTCACAGAAACATCAAAGAGACGCGCGTGCGAAGCAACTTTATTAACGTTTCGCTCGGGGTCCGAGCTTCATCAGATGCTCGGACCCCGAGCGAAACGTTTGTTTTGATGTTTCTGTATATATATATATATATATACATATATATATATATATGTATATATATATATATATATATATATATATATATATATATATATATATATATATATATATATATATATATATATATATATATATATATTGTACCGGTGCGCATCGGCGCCAGCTCTGTGCCAGCGAGAGTGAAGACGATGACGTTCGTCTGTTGCGCGCTCGGTCTGTTTTCTGTGCTGACGCTGCCTCGTATTCGCGACCCTTGTGCCAGGCGCCGTGCCGAACCTCTTCAGAAGAACCCGCCTGTTGCATTTGTTGCTCTGGCACGCAGGCGGTGTTCAGCGCGAAGCTTTCGCACGCATGGCCTACCGAAGAACGAAGTGAGTTTCTCTTTGAAAGCCGACCAGGTGGTCAAATCGGCTTTCATGGTTGAAGTACCATAGCTTGGCCACATCAGTCAGGCAAAAGCTGACGTGCGTCAACTTTCCACTTTGATCCCATTTGTCATCCATTTCATGACATTCCATGACATCCATTTCGTCAGTGCCGCTGAACATCGGAGGGTCACGTTGACGAAACACCCCAGCACACATGACTGACGTGGGTGTAGGTGGGGCTGGAGAGGGAACGGTGTCGTCAGTCATTGCGGGGGCAGATGGTAAAGTGCGGTTGCGGAGCTCCAGGACGAGCAGAAGAACTACCTCGCACCTCCACCAAATGCAACAGGCGGGTTCTTCTGAAGAGGTTCGGCACGGCGCCTAGCACAAGGGTCACGAATACGAGACAGCGTCAGCACAGAAAACAAACCGAGCGCGCAACACACTAACGTCATCGTCTTCACTCTCGCTGGCACAGAGCTGGCGCCGATGCGCACCGGTACAATATATATAGCAGCCACAAATAAAAACAATGCAGAAAAAAAATCCGGCAGGTCCCACAGACTGCGGGAATCGATGTAATGCGAAGCAGCTAGCAAAGAGCTACATACATCGCCTTGTTTGTCTTTGGGCCAAATGAAATCATTCATGCCATGGCATCTAGTCCACCATATATCGCATGTTTTCCATGCACGCACGCATGCACAATCTAGTATGCACTATGCCAATGAAACGCATATTCTGGTATATACAATGACCTGTCGCTTATGTTCATCACGCACTCGTGTCATGCCATACAAATTTTGGTATATATTCAGTTAACAAAATGGCCGTAAGCGCACCATGACAGTGGCATGTAAATCATGCCGTACATGACATGCATAACATGATTCGCATGTTAAGACATCTCATTTATGTTCGTCATACAGTCACATCGCACAATACCAATTTTGGCGTATATCAAACGAGCGAAATGGCCGCGAGTGCACCATGAATATAGCATATAAATTATGCCATACATGACATGCATATCATGGTTTTTCAGGTTACCACCTGTTACTAATTTTCTCATACAGTGACATCGCGCAATACCAGTTTTTGTGTGTATCAAGCTAGCGAAATGGCCGCGAATGCACCATGAGGGTGGCATGTAAATCATGACATACATGGCATGCATGTCATGGTTTTCATGTTACCACCTGGTATTCATGTTCTTCATACAGTCACATCGCAGAATACCAATTTTGGTGCATATCAATATAGCGAAACGGCCACGAGTGCGCCACGAACATGGCATGTAAATCATGTCGTGCATGTCATGATTTTCATGTTACCACGTCTCATTTACGTTCATCATACAGTCGCGTTGCGCAATACCAATTTTGGTGTATATCAAGCAAACGAAATGGCCACGAGTGCGCCATGAGCATGACATGTAAATCATGTCGTGCATGTCATGCATGTCATGATTTTCATGTTACCACGTCTCATTTACGTTCGTCATACAGTCGCTTCTCGCAATACCAATTTTTGTGTACATCAAGCTAGCGAAGCGGCCGCGAATGCATCATGAGCGTGGCATGTAAATCATGACATACATGACATGTATGTCATGGTTTTCATGTTACCAACTGTTATTCATGTCGTTCATACAGTCACATCGCGCAATACCAATTTTGGTGTGTATCAATCTACTGAAACGGCCGCCAGCGCACCATGAGCGTGGCATATAAATCAGGTAGTACATGACTTGCATGTCATGATTTTCATGTTATCACCTCTTACATTCGTCATACGGTCGTGTCGCGTAGTACCAATTTTGGTGCATATCATGGAAGCGAAACGGCCGCGAATGCACCAATGCACCATGAGCGTGGCATGTAAATCATGACATACATGTCATGGATGTCATAGTGTTCATGCTACTACCTGTTTTTTATATTGTTCATACAGTCACATCGCACAATACCAATTTTGGTGTATATCAATCTAGCGAAACGAACGCGAGTGCGCCATGAGCGTGGCATGTAAATCATGTCGTACATGACGCATATCATGATTTTCATGTTAGCACGTGTCACTTATGTTCCTCATAGAGAAACGTCTCGTCAAACCAGTTTTCGTATATATCCCTTTATGTAAACGGCCGCGAGCGCCCCGACACCATGTCATGTAAATTATGCTGCGCATGACATGCGCGTCATGATTTGCATGTTAGGACCTGTCATTATGTTCGTCATGAACTCTTGTCACGCCGTACCAATTTTTGCATATATGAAATTAACGGAACGGCCGCAAGAGCCCAAAGGCCGTGGAATGTAAATCATGCTGTTCATGACATGAGTGTGATGATTTTCATGACATGACCTGTCATTTATGTTCGTAATAAGGCCATGTTATGACACACCAATTTTGGTATACATCCGATTAACGAAACGGCCAGGAGAGCACACAGTCGTAGGCGGCTAGATAGATAGATAGATAGATAGATAGATACGCTCAAAGTCACAGAAGTTCGCTAAAAAATGCTTCGCATTTAAAACTTTCCGACGCGTGGAATCGAACGGGCGACCTCTCGCTCAGCAGCGCGCGGCGTTAGACGGCTGGGCCACGAAGAGTGCCATCTTTCAGCATGCTAACGGCGAGCTATTTATATACACTATTTACTTCAGCCTGCTTTCTTGCTCACCAGCGAGATGGCGCGAAGTGCGCGAGGGGCGCGCTTTAAAGGTCATCGCCTCGCTCGTAGCATTGCGCGCACACATCCGTGCACTTCGCCCTAGAAGGCATAGTCGCCTGCGTGCGCGCTTATCTCGTAGAGGGAGAAGGAAGGGAGGGGGCTGTATGTCTCGTGCTTTCACCACGATGTCTGCGCTGAAGTTACAGAGCGTACGAAGGTCACTTCGCTCGCTGCAGCGGCCGCGTTTGCGAAACGAGCACGCTGTTCAAGCAGAAATAAGTAACAACTGTGACACTTGATAGTTCGCGCTCGTCCTGTGTGTGTTCTTTTCGTGAGTCTTTTGCGCTTGAGCGACGCGCTGGAAATTTGGAGCTGCTTTCTGTTCTTCGCGTTACATTCCCATTTGTTGCTATCTCATTCATTGCTTCGCCGTTGTGGCAAAACTTTGACCAGCAAACAATTTCATCGAGAAAACTCTGACGTGGCCTTTGTACGTCATCTCTCGTCGCTACCAGTCTGTAACGAGGCAAAGATTACAGTACCGAAACGTCGGTGCCTATGCGGCGAATTCTTGCTAATAAACATGGGTTCTCATGCTCTGAGCACGTGTTTTACAGCATAATATGTAATGAGCAGCAGCTTACTTTAGTCACGACGTAGTCCACCGCCAGCCTTGTCATGTATCGCGCAGATTGAGAAAAATAAGTGTTTGGGTCGGTGTCAAACCCAGGCATTCTGCGTAGCAGCCGAGCGTTTCACCACAGAGCTACTTGAGACTACTTCGTGCCAGTGTTACGTTGGTGAGGAATTAAAAATAAACCTAGGTGCCTTTCTCTGAACATTTTCTAGTTTGCTTATATTTGCATTTGTGTGCGGATCCCATACTGCTGAAGCGTATTCTAGTGTTGGTCTTATATAGATTTTATATGCCAAAAGTTTTACATCTCTTGAAGCCTTGGAAAGTGTTCGCCGCAAGACTTTACCACTTTGGTTGAAACATATTTCCCAGCTATGAATATGACAGAAATAAGAGGAGAGACAGGGCAGTTTTCTTGCCTTCAACTGTTGATATTCATTCACAAACAGAAAGTATCCCCAGTGGGCGAAGAAATGCTCCAAGAAGTGTGCCAGAAATTAACATTCGAACAGGCCAGCGAAACAATTTCACCGTCTACAGAAGTCGTTGTCGGTAAGGTTCCTATTATGATATACCACTTCTCGCCCTGCAAGTTCAAGAATGCCACGCTTACATATTTATCACCAGTCATAAACATGGAGCAATCTTTGTGCCTGTCTGTCTAGAAAGCAGTCAGAGGCCACATATCTAATTAAAACAAGAGTTACATTTTTAGTTTTAACAGTCTGTCAATAATGAAGTGCACTGCTCAGTGCATTTGTGATTGTTTCAATTTCGTCAGCTGAAACCTAGTACTGTGTGGCAGTTGAGCTGCCTCTGCCCCTTCACTCTTCGTTTTTATGTTGAGTGTAGGCATTAGGAGATACGTCACAGCTAAAGCAATCACACAAACTAGCCGAACTCTTATTTAACTTCGCCTACTGAGCAACAGTATGTTTAGTAAGAAAACTTACAAAAACTACAAGGCATATTGACGTAGTTTTGTCTGTTTACCCAAGTGAGATGCGAGCAGCTTTAGGAAGTTCGTATCGTGCAGCATATTTTCATTGCTCCTAAACAAAATTCCACCACGCCACTAGAATTAAGAATAGCTTTGTTTTCATTTCCATTGTACGAGCTAATATTCTGGTAAGTGCATTTTTTATGTCATAATTACTGTTCATAGGCTTCTCTACAAATAAATGCAATAACACTGCTCCCAGTGAAGTGTGTTTTCAAACTTCAGAACATCAATTTACTTTGGCTTTACTGCAATTGTGCAAACTGGTTACACTAGAGCCTGCAGAACACAACAGCTATAAGAAATGTTCTGTGTTAAAAGTGGCATATCCTCTGTGGAATATACTTGTAAGAATATTATTTTTATAACTATAAACCCGCACACTGACAAGCAGTCTACGAGAGCCAAAGGCTTCTTTTGAAGTAAGAAATCACAAAAGAGTTGAACAGTTTCACAGTGAGATTTTAAGGTACATGTCCCGGTTTGTAAGAAGAAAAAGATAGCACACACTAAACACCTATTCAGAGCTGTTCGATTTAGCCAGCACGTCGAAAAAAGTTAAACATACTTTCCCTAACTTAGCAGCGAAGTTTATTGATGGCGTGTTATAAATGGGCTAGGTGCGTACTGGCAAACATGCACCAAACATCACATGCAAATATAAGGGGACCACCAATACACAAGAAGACATCGAATTACTCATTTGGCATACAATATTTTATTTGGTTGCAGCAAAGTTTTAAGTAGCAGTAAGGACAATGTTAACGACCAAGCTGTGGAACGCCAGAACAATGTAAAAAAAAATATGGAAGTCATTGAGCTTTACGGTGCAAGGAGTGTGCATGCAAAAATTTGCTTCATAAAGACGAATATACAATAAATGCAGAATTGAAGGATGGTGAAGTTCTAGAGGCACGCTGTACGCAAGGTTCGCGACAAGATAGGCAGCACGCCATCAATAGGCATTGCAGCAAAAGTAACATTTCTCATCGATAAAACACTTGATGTGTCCCTTTTTTCCTTTTCTCTGTGAAAATTACTTTTTGAAACTGCAATATATGGCTCGATTTAACTAATAACCTTCAAATGGTAAAGAACACTCTGGACGTACTCCACCAGTTTCGCTCTTCGTTAGTTTTTTGGTGTTGTTTTTGCGCCCTCTACGCGGTCGCTCGTTGCCCCAGGCAAAACTACATATGCGTGGGAATTCATGGACGGCGACGAGTGACGAAAGCCAATGTGGCGCAGCAGGTCGCTTGGTCGATCTGTCGGTCTTGCAAATACAGAAGCTGTCTCTAGTCACTCGGAAGTTGTATGCCCGACAAGCCAAAAGCAGAATTAGAGGCGTGAGTTGGGCTAGTTGTTGCGTATTAAATGCAGGCACAACTGATTAGCGCAAAAAAAAAACACGGACAACCAGGGCAAGCCTGTCCTGTCTGTTGTCTCTACCTTGTCCGTGGTTTCTTTGAGCTAATCAGTTATGTCTGCAGTTAAGCCAAAAGCAACAAGTCGGAACAAGCTGTGTGTGAGCGACGAACTGCCGGCACTGCAGACAAAAAGCAAACCAATGTTCACTTAGTGCCTGCCATGGTGGTCTAGTGGTAACGTTGCTTGACTGCTGAGCCCGAGGGTCGAGGCATAAAATCCTGGCCGCGGCGGCCGAATTTCGATTGAGGGGAAATGCTTGAGGCCGCGTGCTTAGATTAGGTGCACATAAAGGGCCCTAGGCGGGCCAAATTATCGGACCCCTCCACTACAACGTCTCTGATAATCAATGGTGGTTTTCGGATGTAAAACCCCAAGAAATTATGATCAATCAATCAATCAATCAAGCAATCAATCAATCATTTGGCGTGCCCAGGAACAACCGAAAGGTCTTTGTGCAGGCGCACGCAAAAATAAAAGAATAAAAATAAAAATACAATACAGACAGTCCTCAGAAATAATAAGAGCAAAAATGCGTACACAAAGAGATATGAACACAAAAGGGGAGGAGGAATATAAGACAACACAATAAATATTGAAGGGGGATGAAAAATTAGACTGTATATATACACCAGAGCACGCCTGTCTCGCACCCAGGCTGCTGGCGAGCGGAGTGGATACGCTCGCACCCAGACGCCGGGCTGGCCGGGCTGCCAAGGCGCGCATGGCTTGCGCTAAGTAAACCGGGCAAGCTGCAGTTCTGCGGCTTTAAAGTGCAAAAACTACGCGTTCACGCAGCTTCAGCGTATAAGAGCTCGTCTGGGCGCTACTGCGTAGTCTTTGGATGCCAAACAAGCAGCGCAACAGGAGGATATTAGCGCTCTCTGCGATGATCGACGCGCCACACGAATAGTGCCGGTGCGGTGTTTTCAGCTTCGCCATGAGTGGATAACTGTGATTCAAGCAGAAAAACTACGAGCCGAGTGAACATGCGCGAGTAAGTACACTAACTGCGTGTATTCTGTAGTGTGATGCCCACCTATTTCATTTTACGAACCTAATTTGCGTGACACGCAGCTGGGTTGAAGGCAGGCGCGAGCTTTGTGTGGGGGTGCACTTATAGCTTTGAGCGTTTCCTTTGACGAAAATGTAGTGCAAGGTAGTGCTTTCAAGCACAAGCAATCAGCATGCTTTGCCACTTTAAACGTAGTATTACGATTTAGTGCTTTTGATGGCATCCACGCCTTCAAGGTTTCGTCTTCAAAAGCTAGTAAATGCTACAGTGTTCCTCAACAGCTGGCCAGAATTTCGTGCTTCCATTTCATTGTTTGATGTCGCCAAATTTATTTGGACACGAGGCATCCAGCTGCACATAATACATATATTGACAAGTAAGTAAACAGTACTCGCGCCAGTGTCCTTTACGTCGCAGGCGTAGCGCTAGCTCAAGCAGCTAAAGTTTTAGCTTATTTACACAGCACACACTTAATAAAAGACAGCTGGATCCCTCCCATTTCAATAACGGCTTAACTAAGAGAAGCACAGTTTCGCTTGCAAGGCATCATCGTTACAAGATTAAAAGAGCGCAGATAGCTTCCAAAAGGGATCGATGAACGTTACTGCACGTGACACTCTCTGATAGCACACTTTTGTGAGCAAGACGCGTTATTGTAAGAGCGCTCGTGAAACAAAAATTATATTCCGCGAAACCACCCATAAAGCGTACTCTAATGATTACGCGCTGCATGTTGAAATGATGAGTTTTCACAAAAGTATGTGCACAACTTGTAATATGGGGCAACGAAACGTCGCGTCACTCTTTCGCGAGCTGCACTGCAATTACGATTCACGCGTACTACAGCGAGGACGTTTTTTTTACAAATGTACCAGCGTACGTGCCTGACGAGGTTGCTTCCGCAGCCTACTCAGTACTAGCATGAGCAAGGTGTTCTTGATATTCCAATAAAAGCGGCGAAATTGTCCAGGCTAGAAAAGACGCGAAACACGCTCTCCGACTGGCTGAGTTTCGGGAGTTTCGCGTTTGCTCTGTGTAGCATCTGCTTGCATGGCAGCCCGGGCATGTTGTTTCGTCGCGTGTGCGATAGATGGCGCGACGCGCGATGCAAATATGGCGCTGAGCATGGAATTCGCTGTGTTCTGGTCTATACAACTACGCTGAAAGACGGAGAAGGGAAGACTGTACTTTCTGCCATACAATGTCACGACTGTGCAAAGCTCGCATAAAAACAATGACTGTGGACTATGAAAAACGTCAAGATCAAGAAAATTAACATTATAGAGACTGTATTTTGTGAACGGTAGAATGTTGGAAGAAGCAGGCGTGTACATGAAGCGGTCCATTCTCTCTGGTTAACTTACGCTGAATTCAGAAATTAACACAACTGAGAAGTACAGGGCATGATATGATACCGTGGACTAGCTTGTAAAGAAATAACAGATCAGAACGATTTCGTCGGCAGTGAAGCGATGGCAATGATAATAATAAAGCAGTATTTAAACTAGATTCAGAGTGATTTCTAGCAAAGCGATGGTTATATATGCTCGGGAATGTTTTCTGGACCCGTTCAATGGTGTTACCGCTGGATTGAGCAATACAATTACATATCACGGACGCATACACAAGTTGTGGAAGACATATTGCGGTGTACAATTTGTGGAGGGCTATAGGAGAACTGAATTCTAGAGATATTCTGCAAACACATCCGAGAGAACGAAGGCCCGCATAGCAGCACGCTTAACGTGAGCAGAAAAGTTTAACGCGCTGTCAACAACAACACCAAGATCACTGATTTCATAAATCTTGCATAACGACCCAGAATTGACAGAATATTGAAATGACACGCTAGATCTTTTGCGAGTGATAGACATGAATTTTGTCTTTGAGGCGTACAGAGAAAGGTTATTGCTGTTGCACCATTCGGAAAAAGAACACAAATCTGACTGCAGCAAGCGACAGTAGTTAACCGAAAGAATTTCCTTAATAATGATAATAGTAATCAATCAATAAATAAATAAATAAATAAATAAATAAATAAATAAATAAATAAATCAATCAGTCATTTATTTAGCGTGCCCAGGAACAACCGTGAGGTCTTTGTGCAGGCGCACGCAAAAAAAACAATAAAATAAACAATACAATACAGACAGTATGCAGAAATAAAAAGAGCAAAAACACGTAGACAAAGAGAAATGAACACAAAAGGGGAGGAGTAAAATCAGACAATATGAGAAATATTGAAGAGGAATAAGAAATTAGATTGCACATATACAACTATACGGAAAGACGGAGAAGGGAAGACTTTGTACATTGTGCCATACTATGCCAAAACAGTGCAAAGCTCGGATAAAAACAATGATTGTGGACTACGAAAAACGTCAAGATCAAGAGAATTAATATTATAAAGACTTTGTATTCTGTGAACGGTAGAGTGTTGGAAGAAGCAGGCGGGTACATGAAACGGTCTGTTCTCTCCGGTTAACTTACGCGGAATTCGAAAATTAACACAATTGAGAAGTACAGGGCAGGATATGATACCGTGGACTAGCGTGTAAAGAAATAAGAGATCGGAACGATTTCGTCGGCAGTGAAGTGATGGCAGTGATAATGATTCAGCAGTATTTGAACGAGATCCAGAGTCATTTTTAGCAAAGCGATGGTTATATATGCTAAGGAATTTTTTTATGGACTCGTTCAATGGTGTTACCGCTGGATTGAGCAATGCCATTCCATATCACGGACGCATACTCAAGTTGCGGAAGACATATTGCCGTGTACAACTTGTGTAGGCCATGGGAGACCTGAATTCTCGAGATATTCTACAAACACATCCGAGAGAAAGAAGCCCCCCCGCATAGCAGCACACTTAACGTGAGAAGAAAAGTTTAACGCGCTGTCAACAACAACACCAAGATCACTGATTTCATAAACCTTGCATAACGGCACAGAATTGACATCGTATTGAAATGACACGCTAGATGTTTTGCGAGTGATAGACATGAATTTCGTCTTTGAGGTATTCAAAGAAAGGTTATTGCCGTTGCACCATTCGGAAAAAGAACACAAATCTGACTGCAGCAAGCGACAGTCGTTAACTGAATGAATTTCCTTAAATATCTTGATGTCATCGGCATACAAGAGGAAAGAAGAATTACGAATGGCAAAAGAAACATCATTAACGTAAATTAAAAATATGAGTGGGCCTATTACCGACCCTTGAGGGACCCCACTAGTCACTTTATAAAAAGAAGAGGTTTGGCCATTCACGGCAACATAAGAAGATCTATTGAACAGATAGCTGTGCAAGAGATTTACAATCGACCAGTCAACGTCAAAGTTCCAAAGGTTAACCATAATCAGTGTGTGGCTGACTACGTCAAAAGCCTTGCTCAGGTCACAGTAGATTACGCCAACCTGTCCTCTCTGAGAAATAGGTGTGGAGATCTGCGTCATGAAACTAGCAAGATTTGTGGTAGTTGAGCGGCCAGCAAGAAAACCGTGTTGATTTGGAATCAATGAGTTTTTCACACTAAAAGACAATATTTTGTGAAGAGCCAGTTCGAAGATCTTTGATGCGGCACATAGTAGAGAAATCGGGCGATAATTAGAAACATCTGTCTTAGAGCCCGACTTAAATACTGGGAAAACACGAGCAGTTTCCCACATGCTAGGAAATGTGGAAGTTAGTTAGTTAAGTCGGGTTTTTTTGGCGCAACAGCAACTCAGGCTATGATGCGCCAGCCACAAATGTGGAAGTGTCCAGGCAGTTATTAAATATCGTAGTCAGTACTGGGACAAATATACTACCATAAGCTTTTAGTATGGCGGAGGGGATGCAATCTGGGCCACATGATAAGGATGGTTTTAAGCGCTTAATGCATTCGCTGATGAGATTTTCATCCAGCGACAAAACACCGGATGAGCTAACTGCTTTGGGCTGTTGTCTGATATCAGTGCTAGAGTCTGAGGCCTTATAAACGGGTGAGAAATGTGTGGCAAAACAGTCAGCGACGGCATGCACTTCTACCCCATTTGAGTATAGTAGTCTGAAGGACTCTCCGCTTTTGCTAGACCGTTTACGTACATACTTCCAAAACTCAGCCGGCCTGTCAGAGGCGCTTTTTTCTAAGAATTCAATATACGAACTATGATCCTGTTTATATAGGCGTTTAGAGAGAGTTCGAAAAAAGCTGAACTCTTCCTTCCACTCGCTGGATGGAGAACATTTAGATTTCCTGTCTGCGTGATCTTTATGCTTCAGTGCACTGATAAGTTCAGATGAGAACCAGTGGGAATATTTACGATGTTTAGGTGTATACTGGGGAATAAAATTAAGCATGCTGCTCAGTACAAGCACCGTAAACCGATCAACCTGGTCATCAACATTAGGTTTGTCGGTAACCTGTGACCACTCAACAGTGGACAAGTGATGATAGAGGCCCGTGTAATCACCTCGCTTGAACGCAAATCTTGGAGATTTGTTTACGTAACTGCTGTAGATCGTTGTTTCGGCTGATGCAGATAATCTTACGTTAAGTGGTGGGTGGAATTTGTCCGGACGTACAAGATAGATGTTGCAGCGGGAAACTTCAAGGGTTTGATCGTTTGACACACAGAGGTCTAAGACGTTGCCACTGGAATTGACGACTGAATTATGTTGCAGTAGGGAATTAAACGCCAGAAAGTCCAAGAGCAGGCTGCACTTTTTTTCTGTGAAATGATTGTAATGAGGAAAGGTAAGCGTGCTCCAGTCAATTCCAGGTGCATTGAAATCCCGAAGAACAAATTCTGTGCCCACTATGAGAATATATCGCAAGTTCAATAGAAGACATGACATCGTGAAACGAGGCAGGGGAAATGCTGAGCAGTAAATAGAATCATCCAATCAACAATTTTTCACGGCGGTCAAGGTTGATTTCTAGCCAGATCGATTCTTCGATAGTTTCTAGGTCTTTCCGTCTAACGGATTTCAGTGAATTGTCAATGGCAATCGGCATGCCACCGCCTTTCTGTTTGGTTTCACTGAAAACTCGGTCACGGCGGAAGGTGGTGTAGGTCGGGGGCAAAAAGTCCGATGAGGGAATCTCAGTGCCGAGCCAGGTTTCAGAAATAGAAATAATTGCAAAAGAAGACGAAAGAACATTAGAGAAAAACTCGAGTGTCTTGGTACGCAGACCCCGACCATTTTGGTAGAATATGTCTACGTTACACGGCACTGTCGATTCCAGGCACTAGCTCAGAGGGATGAAGCATGTCATTGCGCAGCTCCCCCATGAAATGGCTTGAAGAGGCATCCGAGGGGCCACATCGAAGGGTCATTCAGGCGTTGTATAGTTTGCTCGTCAACTTCGATATAGAATGAAGAATATGACTGGAATCTTGTTTGAAGCCGCCGGCAGGAAATGGGAGACATATCCAATGAAGCAATATGCTTTTTGATGTCAGCAGCAGTGGTGTCCGGGCTCAGCTTCGTAACAAAAATGGCCTTTGGCCGTTGTGGCCGTTGTCGCCGCTGAGCTACAGATATAGTGGATGTCTTCAATGCTCCAAACGAGGCGGGTTTCTTCTTTCTTACACCCTCAGTTACCGCTGCCGAAGAGGCTGTCGCAGGCATCACACTGACACGCTCGGACGTGTCTACGTCACCTGGCGGCGAATTCGATGATGAAAGAATTTTGGACAGACGTTGTTCAGAGTACGCAGGTTGCTTGGAGGTCACAGATCGGCCAACGGTCACCTGCTCTGGAGAGATCACAGGTGCCTTCACTGGCACGGCGGCCGTGCGGCGCGTCAGCTCGGACCTCTGCACGAAGGGAGGCGACCACACGGGCTTGTTTTTCAACACCGCGGGAATGATCCTTACGGAGGCGCTCGTTTTCTTCGCGTAATTAGGATACCTCGTCGCTGAGGGACGAGATTCTCTCCAACGCGTCGAGGAGGAGGCGGCGCAGCCCGGAGAGGTCACCACCCGGAGGGTCACACGTGGAGAGGGAACCGGTTTGAGAGCTGCAGGGCTCATCGCCGCACGCCGCCGAGTTGTCTTCGCTAGGCTTACCAGAAGAACTGCTCAGATCACATAAATTGCAGCAAAATGAGCGCGATCCAGACTTCAGAAGTTGCAGCTCTTCATCAGGCCAAGTTACACACTTCGCATGAACACGTTTAGAGCAACTTTCACAGCGGAAAAACTGCTGCCTACCGAAAAACGGGCAGGAGCAAAGCAAGCATGCATCCCGACTGGGAGCTATGGTGCGGGACTACAACAGTGACAATATGACAATAATAATAATAATAATAATAATAATAATAATAATAATAATAATAATAATAATAATAATAATAATAATAATAATCATAATAATAATTATTATTATTATTATTGCTATTAATATTATTATTATTATTATTGTAGCGAGGCCCCTGCGGCAACGTCCATATCGCGTTTTTCCTACCGAACGTCGCGTTATTAACGAGCAAGTTGGCGAGATTCTTCGACGCGATGTAATTCGACCCTCGAACAGCCCGTGAGCGTCTCCTGTTTTTGTTGCAAAGAAGGACGGTCCAGTGCGGTTCTGTGCGAACTACCGGCAGCTCAACAAGTCCACACGCAACGGCGTTTATCCACTACCGCGAATATACGACGCGATTGACAGCCTGCCAAGGACCGGAATATATTTCGTCTCTCGATTTGCGCTCGGTGCACTGGCAAGTACCCATGGCTGATACCGCTCGACTGAAGACAGCTTTTGTTACACACGGACGGCTTGTACGAATTCGACGTCATACCGTTTGGACTGTATTGTCACGTGGTCGTGACGTTGACGAAGACGAACAGCCGGCGTGTTCAAGATGAAACTCTTTGTTTGGCCGAAATTTGTTTGGCCGAAACGGAAAGTTGATTTACAGCAATACACAGGATACGCAATGATAGCGGCGAACAGAGCGTCGGCCGTCGATCAACTGACAAGTGGGGACGCGCGTCGGCATGTATACATGTGCCGTCGAATATTCCACCGTTATCGCTGGTTGTCACGCAGCTCTAGAAAAAGCTTAAGTGTTCGCGTCTTTCGCCCAATCTTAATAAAACGATCTACAACAATCTCGAAGCTTCTCTAACAATGAGGCGCGGTTTACGCTGAGCGTTGCTGAGAGTCTTTGTGGCGAAAACCGAATACAGCAAAAGTGATAATAAGAAACCCACGTGACTATGCCCCCTTCTGAAAAAGCATCGTCCCGATGCTTAATACAGAACTCGGGGAAAGTGGTCATGCACGCAACAATATATAACAAAAATAAAGCAAGAAAGTAGAATAAACAATGAGCACAAGCAAGATCGTCCAATAGTAATGAAAAAGTAGTCTTTAGATTCACTAACGCGCGTATATGGCTTGAGGCGCACGACATTGACGACTTCAGGTCGCGCACGGCGCGCTCATATCTCGTAATGCCGTCAGGGACAACCGAGCGCGCCGAGGCGTCGAAGGACCCTGTACGGTCCGAAGTACCGTCGAAGAAGCTTCTCACTAGGTCCCCGTCGGAGTATTGGCGTCCATAACCATACACGTTCACCGGGTTGGTATTCCATGTGGCGTCGTCGAAGGTTGTAGCGGCGGCTGTCAGTCGTCGGCTGGTTCTTGATCCGTAGGTGGGCGAGCTGTCGTGCTTCTTCGACGCGCTCTAGGTAGGTGGTCACGGCGATGTTTTCCTCGTCGGTCACGTTTGGTAACATGGCGTCAAGCGTTGTTGCCGGGCCCTGTCCGTAGACAAACTTGTAGGCGTTATCTGCGTCGTTTCTTGTACGGCCGTGTTGTACGCGAAGTTCACGTACGGAAGGATGGCGTCCCACGTCTTGTGTTCGACGTCGATGTACATGGCCAGCATGTCGGTTATGGTCTTATTTAGACGCTCCGTCAGGCCGTTGGTCTGTGGGTGGTACGCGGTGGTCAGTCGGTGGCTTGTGTGGCTGTATTCCAATATCGCCTCCGTTAGGTCAGTCGTAAACGTCGTACCTCTGTCGGTGATCAGAACCTCTGGGGCGCCGTGTCGAAGGACGATTCTCTCAAAGAACTTGGCTACCTCAGCGGCACTTCCTTTGGGCAGGGCTTTGTTTCGGCGTAGCGGGTGGGTAGTCGGTAGCCACGACGATCCATTTATTTCCGCAAGGCGACGTTGGGAACGGCCTCAAGAGGTCCATCCCGATCTGCTGGAATGGTCGCTGAGGAGGCTTGATCGGCTGAAGGAAGCCTGCTGCTCTTGTGGGTGGCGTCTTCCGTCGCTGACAGTCTCGGCACGTTCTTACGTAGCGAGCGACGTCGGCGGCAAGGCGCGGCCAGTAGTGCTTTTCCTGTACTCTTTCGAGCGTGCAGGAAAGCCCCAGGTGTCCAGCCGTCGGGTTGTCGTGCAGGGCATGCAGAATTTCTGGTCGCAGTCCTGAAGGTACAACGATAAGGTAGCTGGTTCGGGCCGGAGAGAAGTTCTTTACGAGGACGTTGTTTTTCAAGGAAAATGATGCCAATCCTCGCGTGGATACTTTTGGGACAAAGATGGTCCTGCTCTCTAGGTATTCCACTAGACCCTAAAGTTCCGGGTCGGCTCGCTGTCGTTCGGCGAAGTCGTCGGCACTTATGGCTCCCAAAAAGCTGTCATATTCCTGGTCGTCGGACGGTGGTGGGTCGACTGGTGCACGAGACACGCTGTCAGCGTCGGAGTGTTCCCTTACGGACTTCTACACGACGGTAATGTCGAATTCTTGAAGTCAGGCTCCACCGTGCGAGGTGACCTGAGGGGTCTGTAGTTACCTAGTCAACACAAGGCGTGATGGTCGCTCACAACTTTGAAGGGCCTGCCGTGAACATAGGGGGGCGAAACTTTGACGTAGCCTAGATGATGGCGAGGCACTCCTTTTCTGTTATGGAATAGTTGGCCTCGGCCTCAGAGGCTAGCAAAACTGATTATCCTTTCCAGTCCGTCCGTCCGCCGCACAAGAAGGGCGCCGAGTCCTACGCTGCTTGCATCGGTGTGAATCTCCGCATGGGCGTATACGTCGAAATGCGCAAGCATCGGAGGCATCTGCAGGCGTCGTTTCAGTTCATGATATGCTTCGATGTGCGCTGTTTCCCACCTGAATTCGACGTTGGTCTTCGTGAGCTGCGTTATTAGCTCGGCTCTGTTAGGCGCACAAGCCGAGAAATTGGCGCATGGCCTTCTTGTCGGTAGGTGGCGGGAAAGCGGCAGTGACAGCTGTTTTCTGCGGGTCTGGGCGCACTCCAGTCTTGCTGATCACGTGCCCTAAAAAACAAGAGCTCCTCGTACGCGAAGCGGCATTTTTCTGGCTTCAGGGTGAGCCCGGAGTTCTTGATTGCTTGAAGCACGGATTGAAGGCGCTGGAGGTGTTCGTCGAAGTTCGAGGAAAACACAACGCGCCGTCCCAGTAAACAAGGGAAGTTTGTCACTTAAAGCCAGCTAATACTGTATCCACGACTCGTTGGAAAATCGCAGGTGCCAAGCACAGACCGAAAGGCATGACCTTGAACTCGAACAGGCCATCCGGTGTTATGAAGGCAGTCTTTTCTCGGTCTCTGTCGTCGACTTCGATTTGCCAGTAGCCGGTGTTGAAGTCCATCGCACAAAAGTACTTCGCGTTGTGGAGTTGATTAGGGCGTCGTCTATACCTATGATGGGGTACACGTCCTTTTTCGTGATTTTGTTCAGGCGACGATAGTCGATGCAGAAACGTATGGTGCCATCCTTTTTCCTCACTAACACCACAGGTGACGCCCAATGACTCTTGGACGGCTGGATGATGTCTTCGAGTAGCACTTCGTCGACCTGTTTCTTGACGGCCTCGCGTTCTCGCATCGAAACTCGGTACGGGCTCTGGCGAATTGGTCGGGCACTTTCTTGTGTTATGATATGATGTTTCGCGACTGGGGTCTGTCGAATTCTTGACGACGACGAGAAACAGTCCTTGTATTGCAGGAGCAGGGTTTTAAGCTGGTCTTGCTTGACATTCGGAAGGCTCGCGTTGACGTCGAAATCTGGTTCGGAACCTCGATTCGCCGAAGCAGGTTCGGCAGCATCATATGGGGCGAAATCATTGCTGGCGGCCACACATTCGTCGATGTAGGCGACCGTCGTACCAACGTTGAGGTGCCTATATTTGTGGCTGAAGTTTGTCAGCACTACGTTTGCTTTACCGTCACGCAGCTCGCCTATAGCACTTGCGACGCAAATTTGACGGTTCAGGAGTAGGTGCTGATCACCCTCGATGACTCCTTCAAGGTTCGCAGGTTTTTCGGCGCCGACGGAAATAATGATGCTGGAGCGCGGCGGAATGCTCACCTGCTTGTCTATCACATTCAATGCATGGTTCCCCGGCGTCGCGTGGGGCGGGAGCGCTTTGTCTGAGGTTAGTGTTATCGACTCAGACCTCAGGTCGAGAACGGCGCCGTGGACACTTAGGAAGTCCATTCCATCGCTGGTGTGTTTCGTAGGATCACAAAGCTCGCAGGATAACTCCGGTTATTGATGGTGACGCTCGCCAATCGGTGTTATCAGGTGGCCTCCATCTGTTCGGATTTCATGTCCACTCGAAGCGGTCTTTACTTTCTTCAGCTTGGTGGCCAATGGCCCACTGACGACAGAATAATCGACCCCAGTGTCGTCGAGAGCGGTGAAGTTGTGGCCGTCGATGAGAACGTCGAAGTCGCAGTCCGTCGCTTTGCGTTGCGGTTAGGTCGCGGCGTCGGATCACGGCTGCGTCGATTTGTTGCGATGCTTGCATGCGGTGTCTGGTGACCGAACTGTGGCGATGCGCTGTCTTGACGTTGTCGCGGAGCGGGCACGGGACAGCGGACTGCAGCAGCGTAGGTCATGGCCTCCGGGTGAGGCTGCGGTGGTTCGGGAATTCCTAACGATTGCCGGACTTCCTCGCGCACAGCGTCGGCGATTGAGTCCACTTTATGCTGCGGTGAACGTAACAGTTTGCGCAGCTCCTCCCGCACAATAGCTCTGATGGTTTCGTGCAAGTCGTCGGTGGCCAGTGAGTGCACTTCGGAATAGGATGCAGACAGCGGAGAGCGGTGTATTGTTTCGTCCGCATGTCAAGGGTCTTTTCGATAGTTGCAGCATCGGTGAAGAATTCGGCAACCGTCGTGGGCGGGTGGCGGACAAGTCCCGCGAACAATTCTTGTTTAACACCCCGCATAAGCCGGAGAACGTTTTTGTCTTAGGACGTCCTAGCGTAGACCTGGCGGAAAAGTCGAGTCATCTCTTCCGTGAAGATGGTGACGTTTTCGTTTGGTAGCTGCACCGGGTTTCCAGCAAAGAAGCGGCGCTTTCCGTGCGGAAGACGCTTGTGAACGTGCGCAGGAATGCTCTGCGGAAGAGGTGCCAGGTTTGAAGTGACCACTACCTATTCTCATACCAGGTTCTTGCCGCGTCTTCCAGGTAGAAGTAGACGTGACGCAGCTTGTCTTCGGTGCTCCAATTGTTAAAGGCGGCGACATGGTCATATGTTTCAATCCAGGTTTCCGGGTCTTCGAATGATGTTTCAATCCAGGTTTCCGGGCCTTCGAATGATGAAACGCAGAACGTTGGCGGCTCCCTGGGTTGCCGGAGCAGAATCGGTGCAGGCGGCACAGTGGCTGTCATCGTCGCTGTGGTCGAGGTGACGGTCTTGGGCTGCCTGGTGTTTTTGGGAAGGAGCCCGTGCTCTGGGTGTAGTCCCTTCTGCCGCCGGCTAGTTCGACGATCCGGGTTGTCTTTAGCGTCGTCTTCTTCGCGGCTTGGGCTTGGGCAGCGCCCCGCGGTGGCGTCCGGAACGTGAAGCAGAACCTCCACCGGATGTCACGTGGTCGTGACGTCGACGAAGACAACAGCCGGCGTGTTCAAGATGAAGCTCTTTATTTGTCCGGAGTTGTGGCCGGGAAACGGAAATTTAATTTACAGCAATACACACGGTATGCAATGATAGCGGCGAACAGAGCGTCGGCCATCGATCAACTGACAAGTGGTGAAGCGGGTCGGCGTTTATACATGTGCCGTCGAATATTCCAGCATTATCGCTGGCTGTCGCTCAAGCTCTAGAAGAAGCTCGAGTGTTCGCGTCTTCCGCGCAATCTTGCGAAAACGATGTACAATAATCGCGAAGCTTCTTGAAGAATGAGGCGCGGTTTGCGCTGAGCGTTGGTGACAGTCTTTGTGGGCGAAAACCGAATGCAGCAAAAGTGATAATAAGAAACCCACGTGGCGGTATAATGCGCCCACGACCTTCGAGCGCATGATGGATACTATTCTGCGCAACTTGGAATGGCACACATGCTGATGCTATTTGGACAACGTCGTCGTTTTCGCTCCGGACTTCTCGACGCATATCCAATGCCATATCGAAGGACGGAAATCTCCCTAATCCACCCAAGCTTCGGGCAGTGGCCGAATTCCCCAAGCCTACGTCCGTCAGAGACTGCGCAGTTTGGGACTGTGTTCCTACATTCGACGCTTCATTCAAAACTTGGCCACCATCACATTGCCGTTGAGGAAGTTCCTTGGAAGTAACGGGCCCCTAAGTTCGTGGTCGTCCGAGTGCAACGACGTGTTCGCAAATATTCGTCGTTTGTTGACGTATCTTCCCGTACTACACTGCTATGTCGCTACGCCCCATACAGAGGCACACACAGACGGCAGCGGCGTTGGCCTCAGCCCTATCCTGGCGTATCGCAAACAGCGTTTCCTGAGTATGTCGCGGCATATGCAAGTCGTACGCTTACTAATGCCGAGACCAATTTCACCGTCACGGAAAAAGAATGCCTGGCGCTCATCTGGAGCGTTACGAAATTCGGGCCTTATTTTTATGGTCGCCCATTTGACGTCGTCACCCACCATAATTTAATACGCTGGTTGTCGTTATTGAGGGATCCGTCAGGCTGTCTCGCCCGCTGGGCACATCGCCTCCAAGACTACGATATCTGCGCGCTGTACCGCAACGGCCGCCAGCATGCTGACGTCAACGCCCTCTCGCACTCCCCCTGGCCTGACGACAGTGTACACTGCTCAGTATCCCGTATTTCCGTTTCTTCCATCAGCGTTCACACCATTGCTACCGAAGAGCGCAAAGATAAATGGATCGCATGAATGATAGATTTGCTCACAGATATGTTGGCAACGCCAACTTTTTGCGCTCTGCGTCGTCAAGCCCACCATTTCACCATTCGCGACGACCGCTTCACCGACGCAACTACAACGCTGATGGCCGCCAGTGACTACTCGTAATACCCCACAGTCTACGTTATAAAATATGCGAGTCGTTTCACTCTGATCCTCAGTGTGCGCACTCTGGGGTATCCACCACTTACCACCGCATTCGACAACGATACTTCAGGCGAGAGATGTACCGCTACGTGGAGAAGTTTGTCCGCTGCTGCCTCGAAATTTCAACGCCGAAAACATTCAACACATCTCTCGCCAACAACTCTACAACCTTTACTTTGCCCTCACCGGCCGTTTGGACCACTTCCTCCGACGTCGGCCGGTAACCGCTGGGCAGTGCTGGGCAGTATCGAAGATACAAGTACCTTAGATACTGTATGAGTATCTTGTATCTGTATCGCGATACATCTAGAAAGACGAGTATCTGTATCGTGTATCTTAAGATACAAGATATTTCTATCGCGACACAATCGTGCGAAACAATAATTGCTGGCCAAGCTCCGCTTCTCAAGCTGGCACTGATGACACTAACCCATCTGAATAAGTCTAAGGGCAGCGACGTTATAATATTTTTACGCCAGAGTCATCTAGTGAGGGTAGAAGATCAGGAAGACAAGCACGCGGATGTCTGTGCCCAGCCCGCGTACCTTTGGTTTTCTCGATTGCTTTCCTTTTTAGTTGCGCCAATGCCGCGACACTTGCTCTTAGCCACTGTCCCGCGCCGCGTACACCGCTGCGTGCGGCGTATATCGCGCAAATTCTGGTGTTGTTACAGTGTCGTTATTGAAGATTCTTTTGCATCTTGCTCCGTAACGAAATGTGATGCGTGCAAGAATGGGGTCGCTTTGCGTCGCGTGGATTTTACATATCAGCGATTTGAAGGATCTCGTGGATGTAAGTTTGACCTCCATGCAATGAATTAACTTATATGCAAATAAGATTCTAACAACTTTAGCACCACTGGTACTGATGCTAGATCTGATAGAGCAAGCGTTTGCCTAACAGAAAATATCTTGTCGTACCGTATTTTTCACTTCCATCTACATTTATGCAAAGGATTTATGAAATCATAATTTGATTATTAGCACAAGTGCTTTGTTAGCTGTCATTTTGCATCAAATACGTTACCTAGGTCTCTGCACTGTTTTTCCAGTCTTGTCACTACAGTATGTCTTTTGTAACGCGCTCCTAAAACAAGATTTCTGCTTTATTCTTCTAACTGTCTGCTTTATTTCTACTATTGTTTACACATTTACACGTCGCCAAGGCGATTTTGAAAACAGATATAATATTATGTGCGCATGCCTTGAGTATATAGTACAAGATATTCTGCTTACCGCTTAAGAAAATAGCGAACTTGAGTTTGCATTATAATAATGGAAATCATTAGGAGCAATCTTAAAGATGTTAGGAAGGGGATTCGAGAAACGTTGTTTTACTAAATGCTCCACTTTATTCACGAGCGTCCCAACGATTCGTTTCAGGTTATTTTCCATAGGCACTGAATTTTCTATTGTCTCAGCAGGCAAGTTGACGATACTTCATGCTCATAGCTATTAAGGGCGCCGTCTGTATTGTGTTTCTGTACTCATTCCATGTGTATGTTTGATACACAACCACCTCTCTATTTTGCTTATATTTCTCTTCCTGTTTTAGGCCTTCTTAAACATTTTTCGTATTACTAATCGCCACGTAATGGGAGCTATAATTGGCAGTAGCGGGAATAGCGGCGGTGTCCTGCGACGCTTTGTCCAACTATACGTCTGAAACATTTCTGTTAGACACAATATTAATGAGAACTAACAGACAATAACGCCAAGGAAAGTATAGGGGGTGTTATCTGTAGTATTTAGAATATAAATGTGAAGAAAGTAAAGCGGACGAAAAGATAACTTGCCGCCGGCAGGGACCGAACCTGCGACCTTCGAATAACGCGTCCGATGCTCTACCACTGAGCTACGGCGGCGGTCATCCTCCCGTCCACTTTATGGGGTATATATGTGCATTTAAACCTTGGAGTGTTAGTCAGCGCCATTCGCAGCCATGGCGGCGAGTGTGGAACACTCTTTTTCTGCCTTTCTGGCGTCACGTAGCACGTGATCTTTTTACGAGCTGGCCCACACTCGCCGCCATGGCTGCGAATGGCGCTGACTAACACTCCAAGGTTTAAATGCACATATATACCCCATAAAGTGGACGGGAGGATGACCGCCGCCGTAGCTCAGTGGTAGAGCATCGGACGCGTTATTCGAAGGTCGCAGGTTCGGTCCCTGCCGGCGGCAAGTTATCTTTTCGTCCACTCTACTTTCTTCACATTTATATTCTAAATACTACAGATAACACCCCCTATACTTTCCTTGGCGTTATTGTCTGTTAGTTCTCATTAATATTGTGTCTAACAAAGAAAACGAGCCCTCAAGAGTCATCTTCTTTCCTTCATTCATAGCAAGGGTCTCGTTCTGGCAGACTTGATGCCTTCAGGTAGTATGCGAGGGATTATTGGTCAGCTGCCAGCTCGTAAAAAGATCACGTGCTACGTGACGCCAGAAAGGCAGAAAAAGAGTGTTCCACACTCGCCGCCATGGCTGCGAATGGCGCTGACTAACACTCCAAGGTTTAAATGCACATATATACCCCATAAAGTGGACGGGAGGATGACCGCCGCCGTAGCTCAGTGGTAGAGCATCGGACGCGTTATTCGAAGGTCGCAGGTTCGGTCCCTGCCGGCGGCAAGTTATCTTTTCGTCCACTTTGCTTTCTTCACATTTATATTCTAAATACTACAGATAACACCCCCTATACTTTCCTTGGCGTTATTGTCTGTTAGTTCTCATTAATATTGTGTCTAACAAAGAAAACGAGCCCTGAAGAGTCATCTTCTTTCCTTCATTCATAGCAAGGGTCTCGTTCTGGCAGACTTGATGCCTTCAGGTAGTATGCGAGGGATTATTGGTCAGCTGCCAGCTCGTAAAAAGATCACGTGCTACGTGACGCCAGAAAGGCAGAAAAAGAGTGTTCCACACTCGCCGCCATGGCTGCGAATGGCGCTGACTAACACTCCAAGGTTTAAATGCACATATATAGCCCATAAAGTGGACGGGAGGATGACCGCCGCCGTAGCTCAGTGGTAGAGCATCGGACGCGTTATTCGAAGGTCGCAGGTTCGGTCCCTGCCGGCGGCAAGTTATCTTTTCGTCCACTTTGCTTTCTTCACATTTATATTCTAAATACTACAGATAACACCCCCTATACTTTCCTTGGCGTTATTGTCTGTTAGTTCTCATTAATATTGTGTCTAACAAAGAAAACGAGCCCTTAAGAGTCATCTTCTTTGCTTCATTCATAGCAAGGGTCTCGTTCTGGCAGACTTGATGCCTTCAGGTAGTATGCGAGGGATTATTGGTCAGCTGCCAGCTCGTAAAAAGATCACGTGCTACGTGACGCCAGAAAGGCAGAAAAAGAGTGTTCCACACTCGCCGCCATGGCTGCGAATGGCGCTGACTGACACTCCAAGGTTTAAATGCACATATACCCCATAAAGTGGACGGGAGGATGACCGCCGCCGTAGCTCAGTGGTAGAGCATCGGACGCGTTATTCGAAGGTCGCAGGTTCGGTCCCTGCCGGCGGCAAGTTATCTTTTCGTCCACTTTACTTTCTTCACATTTATATTCTAAATACTACAGATAACACCCCCTATACTTTCCTTGGCGTTATTGTCTGTTAGTTCTCATTAATATTGTGTCTAACAAAGAAAACGAGCCCTTAAGAGTCATCTTCTTTCCTTCATTCGTAGCAAGGGTCTCGTTCTGGCAGACTTGATGCCTTCAGGTAGTATGCGAGGGATTATTGGTCAGCTGCCAGCTCGTAAAAAGATCACGTGCTACGTGACGGCAGAAAGGCAGAAAAAGAGTGTTCCACAATCGCCGCCATGGCTGCGAATGGCGCTGACTAACACTCCAAGGTTTAAATGCACATATATACCCCATAAAGTGGACGGGAGGATGACCGCCGCCGTAGCTCAGTGGTAGAGCATCGGACGCGTTATTCGAAGGTCGCAGGTTCGGTCCCTGCCGGCGGCAAGTTATCTTTTCGTCCACTTTACTTTCTTCACATTTATATTCTAAATACTACAGATAACACCCCCTATACTTTCCTTGGCGTTATTGTCTGTTAGTTCTCATTAATATTGTGTCTAACAAAGAAAACGAGCCCTTAAGAGTCATCTTCTTTCCTTCATTCATAGCAAGGGTCTCGTTCTGGCAGACTTGATGCCTTCAGGTAGTATGCGAGGGATTATTGGTCAGCTGCCAGCTCGTAAAAAGATCACGTGCTACGTGACGCCAGAAAGGCAGAAAAAGAGTGTTCCACACTCGCCGCCATGGCTGCGAATGGCGCTGACTAACACCCCAAGGTTTAAATGCACATATACCCCATAAAGTGGACGGGAGGATGACCGCCGCCGTAGCTCAGTGGTAGAGCATCGGACGCGTTATTCGAAGGTCGCAGGTTCGGTCCCTGCCGGCGGCAAGTTATCTTTTCGTCCACTTTGCTTTCTTCACATTTATATTCTAAATACTACAGATAACACCCCCTATACTTTCCTTGGCGTTGTTGTCTGTTAGTTCTCATTAATATTGTGTCTAACAAAGAAAACGAGCCCTTAAGAGTCATCTTCTTTCCTTCATTCATAGCAAGGGTCTCGTTCTGGCAGACTTGATGCCTTCAGGTAGTATGCGAGGGATTATTGGTCAGCTGCCAGCTCGTAAAAAGATCACGTGCTACGTGACGCCAGAAAGGCAGAAAAAGAGTGTTCCACACTCGCCGCCATGGCTGCGAATGGCGCTGACTAACACTCCAAGGTTTAAATGCACATATATACCCCATAAAGTGGACGGGAGGATGACCGCCGCCGTAGCTCAGTGGTAGAGCATCGGACGCGTTATTCGAAGGTCGCAGGTTCGGTCCCTGCCGGCGGCAAGTTATCTTTTCGTCCACTTTGCTTTCTTCACATTTATATTCTAAATACTACAGATAACACCCCCTATACTTTCCTTGGCGTTATTGTCTGTTAGTTCTCATTAATATTGTGTCTAACAAAGAAAACGAGCCCTGAAGAGTCATCTTCTTTCCTTCATTCATAGCAAGGGTCTCGTTGTGGCAGACTTGATGCCTTCAGGTAGTATGCGAGGGATTATTGGTCAGCTGCCAGCTCGTAAAAAGATCACGTGCTACGTGACGCCAGAAAGGCAGAAAAAGAGTGTTCCACACTCGCCGCCATGGCTGCGAATGGCGCTGACTAACACTCCAAGGTTTAAATGCACATATATACCCCATAAAGTGGACGGGAGGATGACCGCCGCCGTAGCTCAGTGGTAGAGCATCGGACGCGTTATTCGAAGGTCGCAGGTTCGGTCCCTGCCGGCGGCAAGTTATCTTTTCGTCCACTTTGCTTTCTTCACATTTATATTCTAAATACTACAGATAACACCCCCTATACTTTCCTTGGCGTTATTGTCTGTTAGTTCTCATTAATATTGTGTCTAACAAAGAAAACGAGCCCTTAAGAGTCATCTTCTTTGCTTCATTCGTAGCAAGGGTCTCGTTCTGGCAGACTTGATGCCTTCAGGTAGTATGCGAGGGATTATTGGTCAGCTGCCAGCTCGTAAAAAGATCACGTGCTACGTGACGCCAGAAAGGCAGAAAAAGAGTGTTCCACACTCGCCGCCATGGCTGCGAATGGCGCTGACTGACACTCCAAGGTTTAAATGCACATATATACCCCATAAAGTGGACGGGAGGATGACCGCCGCCGTAGCTCAGTGGTAGAGCATCGGACGCGTTATTCGAAGGTCGCAGGTTCGGTCCCTGCCGGCGGCAAGTTATCTTTTCGTCCACTTTACTTTCTTCACATTTATATTCTAAATACTACAGATAACACCCCCTATACTTTCCTTGGCGTTATTGTCTGTTAGTTCTCATTAATATTGTGTCTAAGAAAGAAAACGAGCCCTTAAGAGTCATCTTCTTTCCTTCATTCATAGCAAGGGTCTCGTTCTGGCAGACTTGATGCCTTCAGGTAGTATGCGAGGGATTATTGGTCAGCTGCCAGCTCGTAAAAAGATCACGTGCTACGTGACGCCAGAAAGGCAGAAAAAGAGTGTTCCACACTCGCCGCCATGGCTGCGAATGGCGCTGACTAACACCCCAAGGTTTAAATGCACATATATACCCCATAAAGTGGACGGGAGGATGACCGCCGCCGTAGCTCAGTGGTAGAGCATCGGACGCGTTATTCGAAGGTCGCAGGTTCGGTCCCTGCCGGCGGCAAGTTATCTTTTCGTCCACTTTGCTTTCTTCACATTTATATTCTAAATACTACAGATAACACCCCCTATACTTTCCTTGGCGTTATTGTCTGTTAGTTCTCATTATTATTGTGTCTAACAAAGAAAACGAGCCCTTAAGAGTCATCTTCTTTCCTTCATTCATAGCAAGGGTCTCGTTCTGGCAGACTTGATGCCTTCAGGTAGTATGCGAGGGATTATTGGTCAGCTGCCAGCTCGTAAAAAGATCACGTGCTACGTGACGCCAGAAAGGCAGAAAAAGAGTGTTCCACACTCGCCGCCATGGCTGCGAATGGCGCTGACTAACACTCCAAGGTTTAAATGCACATATATACCCCATAAAGTGGACGGGAGGATGACCGCCGCCGTAGCTCAGTGGTAGAGCATCGGACGCGTTATTCGAAGGTCGCAGGTTCGGTCCCTGCCGGCGGCAAGTTATCTTTTCGTCCACTTTACTTTCTTCACATTTATATTCTAAATACTACAGATAACACCCCCATATACTTTCCTTGGCGTTATTGTCTGTTAGTTCTCATTAATATTGTGTCTAACAAAGAAAACGAGCCCTTAAGAGTCATCTTCTTTCTTTCATTCATAGCAAGGGTCTCGTTCTGGCAGACTTGATGCCTTCAGGTAGTATGCGAGGGATTATTGTTCAGCTGCCAGCTCGTAAAAAGATCACGTGCTACGTGACGCCAGAAAGGCAGAAAAAGAGTGTTCCACACTCGCCGCCATGGCTGCGAATGGCGCTGACTAACACTCCAAGGTTTAAATGCACATATATACCCCATAAAGTGGACGGGAGGATGACCGCCGCCGTAGCTCAGTGGTAGAGCATCGGACGCGTTATTCGAAGGTCGCAGGTTCGGTCCCTGCCGGCGGCAAGTTATCTTTTCGTCCACTTTACTTTCTTCACATTTATATTCTAAATACTACAGATAACACACCCTATACTTTCCTTGGCGTTATTGTCTGTTAGTTCTCATTAATATTGTGTCTAACAAAGAAAACGAGCCCTTAAGAGTCATCTTCTTTCCTTCATTCATAGCAAGGGTCTCGTTCTGGCAGACTTGATGCCTTCAGGTAGTATGCGAGGGATTATTGGTCAGCTGCCAGCTCGTAAAAAGATCACGTGCTACGTGACGCCAGAAAGGCAGAAAAAGAGTGTTCCACACTCGCCGCCATGGCTGCGAATGGCGCTGACTAACACTCCAAGGTTTAAATGCACATATATACCCCATAAAGTGGACGGGAGGATGACCGCCGCCGTAGCTCAGTGGTAGAGCATCGGACGCGTTATTCGAAGGTCGCAGGTTCGGTCCCTGCCGGCGGCAAGTTATCTTTTCGTCCACTTTACTTTCTTCACATTTATATTCTAAATACTACAGATAACACCCCCTATACTTTCCTTGGCGTTATTGTCTGTTAGTTCTCATTAATATTGTGTCTAACAAAGAAAACGAGCCCTTAAGAGTCATCTTCTTTCCTTCATTCATAGCAAGGGTCTCGTTCTGGCAGACTTGATGCCTTCAGGTAGTATGCGAGGGATTATTGGTCAGCTGCCAGCTCGTAAAAAGATCACGTGCTACGTGACGCCAGAAAGGCAGAAAAAGAGTGTTCCACACTCGCCGCCATGGCTGCGAATGGCGCTGACTATCACCCCAAGGTTTAAATGCACATATATACCCCATAAAGTGGACGGGAGGATGACCGCCGCCGTAGCTCAGTGGTAGAGCATCGGACGCGTTATTCGAAGGTCGCAGGTTCGGTCCCTGCCGGCGGCAAGTTATCTTTTCGTCCACTTTACTTTCTTCACATTTATATTCTAAATACTACAGATAACACCCCCTATACTTTCCTTGGCGTTATTGTCTGTTAGTTCTCATTAATATTATGTCTAACAAAGAAAACGAGCCCTTAAGAGTCATCTTCTTTCCTTCATTCATAGCAAGGGTCTCGTTCTGGCAGACTTGATCCCTTCAGGTAGTATGCGAGGGATTATTGGTCAGCTGCCAGCTCGTAAAAAGATCACGTGCTACGTGACGCCAGAAAGGCAGAAAAAGAGTGTTCCACACTCGCCGCCATGGCTGCGAATGGCGCTGACTGACACTCCAAGGTTTAAATGCACATATATACCCCATAAAGTGGACGGGAGGATGACCGCCGCCGTAGCTCAGTGGTAGAGCATCGGACGCGTTATTCGAAGGTCGCAGGTTCGGTCCCTGCCGGCGGCAAGTTATCTTTTCGTCCACTTTACTTTCTTCACATTTATATTCTAAATACTACAGATAACACCCCCTATACTTTCCTTGGCGTTATTGTCTGTTAGTTCTCATTAATATTGTGTCTAACAAAGAAAACGAGCCCTTAAGAGTCATCTTCTTTCCTTCATTCGTAGCAAGGGTCTCGTTCTGGCAGACTTGATGCCTTCAGGTAGTATGCGAGGGATTATTGGTCAGCTGCCAGCTCGTAAAAAGATCACGTGCTACGTGACGCCAGAAAGGCAGAAAAAGAGTGTTCCACACTCGCCGCCATGGCTGCGAATGGCGCTGACTAACACTCCAAGGTTTAAATGCACATATATACCCCATAAAGTGGACGGGAGGATGACCGCCGCCGTAGCTCAGTGGTAGAGCATCGGACGCGTTATTCGAAGGTCGCAGGTTCGGTCCCTGCCGGCGGCAAGTTATCTTTTCGTCCACTTTACTTTCTTCACATTTATATTCTAAATACTACAGATAACACCCCCTATACTTTCCTTGGCGTTATTGTCTGTTAGTTCTCATTAATATTGTGTCTAACAAAGAAAACGAGCCCTTAAGAGTCATCTTCTTTCCTTCATTCATAGCAAGGGTCTCGTTCTGGCAGACTTGATGCCTTCAGGTAGTATGCGAGGGATTATTGGTCAGCTGCCAGCTCGTAAAAAGATCACGTGCTACGTGACGCCAGAAAGGCAGAAAAAGAGTGTTCCACACTCGCCGCCATGGCTGCGAATGGCGCTGACTATCACCCCAAGGTTTAAATGCACATATATACCCCATAAAGTGGACGGGAGGATGACCGCCGCCGTAGCTCAGTGGTAGAGCATCGGACGCGTTATTCGAAGGTCGCAGGTTCGGTCCCTGCCGGCGGCAAGTTATCTTTTCGTCCACTTTACTTTCTTCACATTTATATTCTAAATACTACAGATAACACCCCCTATACTTTCCTTGGCGTTATTGTCTGTTAGTTCTCACTAATATTATGTCTAACAAAGAAAACGAGCCCTTAAGAGTCATCTTCTTTCCTTCATTCATAGCAAGGGTCTCGTTCTGGCAGACTTGATCCCTTCAGGTAGTATGCGAGGGATTATTGGTCAGCTGCCAGCTCGTAAAAAGATCACGTGCTACGTGACGCCAGAAAGGCAGAAAAAGAGTGTTCCACACTCGCCGCCATGGCTGCGAATGGCGCTGACTGACACTCCAAGGTTTAAATGCACATATATACCCCATAAAGTGGACGGGAGGATGACCGCCGCCGTAGCTCAGTGGTAGAGCATCGGACGCGTTATTCGAAGGTCGCAGGTTCGGTCCCTGCCGGCGGCAAGTTATCTTTTCGTCCACTTTACTTTCTTCACATTTATATTCTAAATACTACAGATAACACCCCCTATACTTTCCTTGGCGTTATTGTCTGTTAGTTCTCATTAATATTGTGTCTAACAAAGAAAACGAGCCCTTAAGAGTCATCTTCTTTCCTTCATTCATAGCAAGGGTCTCGTTCTGGCAGACTTGATGCCTTCAGGTAGTATGCGAGGGATTATTGGTCAGCTGCCAGCTCGTAAAAAGATCACGTGCTACGTGACGCCAGAAAGGCAGAAAAAGAGTGTTCCACACTCGCCGCCATGGCTGCGAATGGCGCTGACTAACACTCCAAGGTTTAAATGCACATATATACCCCATAAAGTGGACGGGAGGATGACCGCCGCCGTAGCTCAGTGGTAGAGCATCGGACGCGTTATTCGAAGGTCGCAGGTTCGGTCCCTGCCGGCGGCAAGTTATCTTTTCGTCCACTTTACTTTCTTCACATTTATATTCTAAATACTACAGATAACACCCCCTATACTTTCCTTGGCGTTATTGTCTGTTAGTTCTCATTAATATTGTGTCTAACAAAGAAAACGAGCCCTTAAGAGTCATCTTCTTTCCTTCATTCATAGCAAGGGTCTCGTTCTGGCAGACTTGATCCCTTCAGGTAGTATGCGAGGGATTATTGGTCAGCTGCCAGCTCGTAAAAAGATCACGTGCTACGTGACGCCAGAAAGGCAGAAAAAGAGTGTTCCACACTCGCCGCCATGGATGCGAATGGCGCTGACTAACACTCCAAGGTTTAAATGCACATATATACCCCATAAAGTGGACGGGAGGATGACCGCCGCCGTAGCTCAGTGGTAGAGCATCGGACGCGTTATTCGAAGGTCGCAGGTTCGGTCCCTGCCGGCGGCAAGTTATCTTTTCGTCCACTTTACTTTCTTCACATTTATATTCTAAATACTACAGATAACACCCCCTATACTTTCCTTGGCGTTATTGTCTGTTAGTTCTCATTAATATTGTGTCTAACAAAGAAAACGAGCCCTTAAGAGTCATCTTCTTTCCTTGAAACATTTCTGTGTTGCACATGTTATCTCGTTGAAGAAAAATTGCTAAAAGATTGAACGTTAGTGAGTATATCAACCAAGAATTCCTTACGCCAGCAGATAAGTAGAAAATGGAAATTCATTGCAGTTTTACGTCATCTACCTATACACCGGGGGTCTCAAACTGAGCTTATAGCCGATGGGCCGCAGTCACGAAATTTAGCTCCAAGGGCCGGGACAGTGAAGATGGTGGGGTCGGAGAGTGAACACAATGACGTTGCCATTTGAAAGGAAGCCTTTCCCACATCTCATATATCTGTCATTTCTGAAGGGAATTTGGAGTCGGGATTCGAGAAACATCGATACCGATTTACACAACGAGTGAAATCTGGACGCGGATTGATATATAGAGTTTTTGTTCCACGGTTATGTTTCAGCACATGGCGACCACATGTTCCTCACGAAAGGAATACTTCAGACCAGTCATGTCTGTGCAGTTCACCAACATACTTATTCAGAAAATAAAAACAAATGGGACGGAGACGGTCATGTGTGCCGGCCGGGCTGCTAGCGAACGGTCTCAAACCCCGTATACACCATGCATCCCCCCTTCCCTCTCCCCCCTCACCCTCCCAAAAAAGTCGCTACCAGCGTTGTTGCTGCTGTACACCTGTCCGGATATACGGTATTGTGCAAACTGTCTTTTACGGACAAGGTAAAAGTCCACACCGGTATTTGCGCCGTCGTGCGAAGGCTTCTTATTGACGTTATTGTGATTATATGGCAACCCGCTAGATGGTCGGCAAGCTGAGCAGCGATTACTATCAATTGCAAAAATGACAAGCAAGAACCGCTGTCAGCGAAGTGTATAAAGAGTTGTCCTGTGAAGAAGCTAAAACAAGTCCCAATAAGTTCTTTTGGAAGGAAACTAATATACTTTGAAGAAGGGCAAAACTTTTGAGATACTAACAGACATTTCATTCAAGTGAAACAAAATAGGTCACAGTTAATTTTCAAGCAGACATTTCAGTGTATAGGCGTTTGCTGCTACATTATATGGATCTATAATAGCAAATTTGAGAATGTATCGAAGTATCTTAAGATACAATTGCCCAGTATCGTATCGGATACAATTATTGCGGCAGTATCTTGTATCTGTATCTCGAATACTTCTTGGCTGAGTATCTTGTATCCCGATACAATTTCAAAGTATCTTTGCCCAGCCCTGCTGCTGGGCCATCGTTGCTGCTGACCATCTTACGCGATACGCGGAAACCGCCGCCCTCCCAGCGGCTACAGAGCGCGATGTTGCCTCCTGCCTGCTCCGCCGATTCATACTGCGTCACCCCAGGAGGTGCTCCGCGATCGAAGCCGTGTGTTCTTGTCGGAAGTCGTCGAAGCCATTCTCAAAGAGTGCCATGCTGTTCACCGCAACACTGCTCCTTACCACCCGCAGACGAATGACCTTACTGAATGCTCTTACCGTACGCTCAGCGACATGCTCTGAATGTACGTCGCCGCCTATAACAGAAAATGGAATGTCATGCTGCCCTTCGTTGCCTATGCCTATGATACCGCCCCTGAGAGCACTACTAATTTTTGACTCCTCTTCCTATTGGATGGTAGGCACCCGTCGAGCAAAATCGACATGATCCCTCCATACAAGCCGGATCCACCTGAGTGCTCCTGTTTCTGCCACAGCCAGGCTTGCTGAAGAGTGTCGCGAGTTTGCCAAGAACTTCACAACGCATGAACAAGAATGGCAGAAGAGCATTTGCGGTGAAAACACCACTTCTGCGCCCACGTTCCTCCCTGGAGCACTCCTATGGCTCTCGGTTCCTACCACTGCAACTCGCCTCTCTTCAAAACTACTGCCCAAATAGGAAGGCCCCTACATTGTCGTCGAACGCACATCTCCGGTTAACTACCTCACCGAAACCATTGAACATGGGCTGTGGAGGGCGCGACATTGTCAACGTGGAGCGCCTCAACATCTACCATGACTCACTCTTAGTGACTAGTTGTCAGGTCACCAGGTCACTCCATTTCGCGCCCAGGGTATTTGTAGCGAAGCCTTGGAACTGGGCAATGGGTCGTCCTCTCCAGCACCCTCAAGTGACTCGGCCCTTTCGGCTTCTTGCCAGAATGGCCCTCGCGCCGTCAAATAAACATCTTTAGAATTATTATTATTATTATTATTATTATTATTATTATTATTATTACTATTATTATTATTATATTAATATTATTATTATTATTATTATTGCTTTAGATGAGAGACCGCTGGCATAACGCCATTCTCAGTACAGAGTAGCCGCTCTCATGTGAGTGACACTACAAATGCCACGTAAATATATATGTTATGCCTAAGGCCAATCTCACGAATAAATAAAAAAAATGAATTTGCCACCAAAGCGGTCGCGTCGCCGTCGCGTGGGTTTGGCCTTCAAGAAGTTGTGCCTCGGTTTGCCACCACCAACGGCCAATCTGCCCTCAAGGTCTGCTAAGGTATCTGATTTCACATGGACTTCCAGAGGTTTATTTACAGCCTTCTCATTTTCAAAGCACTTATGGCAGCAGCCAACTTGTGAATTTCGGTCAAGGCTTCCAGACTGCTTGGGCCGGGGGTTACGTTCTACCATTCCACATCCCCATCAAGCATAAGTAAGTGCTTCAAGGACGCTATACAGTTACACACAGTTGCGTACACTCGGCCTGGGCGCGGCAGCACCCAGTGCTGGCCAGTTTCGAAGATACATGTATCTGAGATACTATCTTGGATACTCTTGGAGAATATTTTATCTGTATGGCGATACGTTCGGCAAGATGTGTGCCAGTATCTGTATTTCCGATACCTTAAAGATTTTATCGTTTATCTTCAGACACAAGATACATCGATGACAACAACTTCGTGTGAAACAACATTGGCTGAACTCCGCTTCTCAAGCCGACACTGCGTCACTCAGCCACTCCAATAAAGCTAAAGCCAGTGACATTACTTTATCTTTCCGCCAGAATCCTCCAGCGAGGGCAGGTGGTGAGGTCTGCGTGTCTCGGTTGATGTAGAAGTCACGTGGTAGCGCTCGCGCCTTCTTAAATAAAAAGACAAGCGCGCGAACGTCTACGCCCAGCTGACCTTTTGTTTTCTCCTTTTAATTCTTTTTAGCTGTGTCAGTGACATGACAGTTGCTCTTAGCCAATGTATTGTGCCGCCCACTCCATGGCGTGGGCGTCTGTTGCACAAATTCTCACGCTAGTATACAGTGGTTATCAAAGACTATTTTGCGTGGCGCTTCGTTACGAAGTCTGAAGAATGTAAGAATAAGGTTGCTTTACGCTGCACACCAGTGATTTAGAGGATCTCGTAGACTTAGGTTTGACTTACACGCTGTCAGATTGACTTACGTGCAAATAAAATTCTAACAACATTAGCTCCACCGGTAGCAATGCTAGGTCTAATAGAACAAGCATTACCTAAGAGAAAATACATTGGCGTACCATATGTATTTCTTCCTGCCAACTTTATTCAAAGAGTTCTTAAAATCATGAGTTGATGATTAGCAAAATAAGTGCTTTCTTAGCTGTCTTAAGTTTGCATCCCATACATTTGCTAGGTCGCTGTATTGTTTTTTTAGTCTGTTTACTGCAACATGTATTTTGTAACGTGCTGCCAAGATAAGCTGCCAGCTTTATTCTTTCTTTTAATGGTCTGCATCATTTCGGCTCTCCTATAAATATTTACATTCCACTTGAGTTTGCTGTTATGTCAAGGCAATGTTGAGGACGAATATAGAATATTCTGAGAGTGAAGGCAGTATAAGAAAGATTCTGCTTACTACTTAGTAAAAGAGTGAAATTGAGTTCGCATTACATTACTGAAAGGTATTGAGAGATCTTAAGTATGCTACGAAGGGGTTTCAAGAACATTGCTGTACCGAATCCTCCGTTTTTCTCATAAGCGTCCCAATGAGCCGTGTTAGCCTATTTTCCATAGGGAGTGAATTTTCTATTGTCTTACCTTATAGATGAGTTCAGATACTTCATACCTAATTTCGATGGCTAATAAAGGTGCCGCCTGTATTGTGATTCTGTACTTATCCCATGTGGGTGTGTGATGCAGGTTCTTTTTCTGTTTACGACAGCTCTTTTAGACTGAGCGTCGGAGAGCTTTATTAAGGACAAAACCGTTCGTTTAACAAACAACACACACAACTTTTAATTATACGCTGAATGAGAAATAACTATCCATAGGTAAACACCTAATAAAAAGATCATTGCACACGTTAAACCACTCTTAACAACAAACAAAATGCGAGTTCAAAGACCTAAACTATATATAGAGTCTAGTTCTGACGCGGCTGAGCAGCGGAGCGGGGAATAATACAAGTTCGGTCTCACCAACTCGTGGAGACTTGGCTGGTGGAGTTGACGCGTGCGGCTGGCGTTGACGAGGGCACGGTGGCTACTGGGCAACGCCCTGAGATGCCTGAAGAAGCAGGACCAGGCACATGGGTGCACAGCTCGGGCCCGTAGCCCAACTGCTGCTGCTTGCCTGCCCGAACCAGAGTCCGGAGGCCTTGGGGTGGAGTTCGGGCACCATGGCTATGGTCTCGCACGGGAACTCGATGGCAGGAGGCCACGGCCGGTTGAAGTCTTGGTGGCTCGGGTCCAAAACCCGACGGCCATCTTCAGCGCCCGGTCCGGTGACAACCTTCTCCTTGCCTCGTTCCCTTCGAACTCTCCGGCTCTTCCACGACCCAGGCTTTTTCTTGAACTCCGGCCCACTTGTCCCGTCCTCATTGGCGATGCTGAAGTTTCGTGGTGCCTAACAATTGGCCCATGTAATCTCCGTGGTGACTTCCCATTGGGCGACTTGCACGTCGAACCTTTGCGCCACGCGCTCTCGTGCTGGACGTTGTTTCGACGTCGTCGTCTTCGTCTTTCATTTGGCCGCTGTTTGCGCGCGCTGGTTTTCTTTTCATGTTGCACACTTTTGAAAGGCGCACACTTCAAACGCGCACCACACATCACAGGGTTTTCGATACGGAACAGCTTTTTAGTTTACTTAGATAGGTGTTTTCTTTTTTTAGGCCTACCAGTTTTTTATTTTTTTTACCGTTAGTAATCACAAGGTAGTGGAAACTATAAGTGGTGTATAGCGACGGTTGCTTGCGACGCTTTGTGCAGCTGGACAATGCACCTGATACGTTTCTGGGCTGCGCATGTTCCTTCGTAGGAGAAATATTGACAAAAGATTACACGTTAAGGGTATGTCGCTAGCGAAGGCTTTACATCAGCAGATAAGTAGAAATAAAAAGTCATCGCAGTTTCGCGTCCCCGACATAAACACGATGCATTACAAGAGATGCTGCTACCAGCGTTGTTGCCGCTACATGCGCGGTGATCCAGCATTGCATTAAAGGTTATACGTTTGCCGACAAAGTAGGACACCACACTCGTATTCGAGCCATGGCTCGGAGGCGTCTTGTTGAAGATCTTGTAATTAGGTCGCGACCCACTAGCTGGTCGGTAAGCAGAGAAGCGACTCTACCATCACTTACTAAAGCGACAAGCAAAAACCACTGACAGCGCAGTGTACAAAGAGCTCGCATGTTAAACAGCTAAAGCAAGCCCAATAAGTCGATTCGGAATGAAACAGATTTGCTTTGAGCAAGAAAGACTATTTTTTGAGATACAAATAGACAGTTAGTTCAAGTGAAACATTGTTGGTTGCTGTTAAAAAAATATAAAGCAAACATTTCTGTGCATACGCGTTTGCTGCTACAATATATAGATATATATTAACAAATTCGCGAATGTATCGAGTGTACCTTATGATAATTTGGAAAGTGTCGAATCGGATACGATTGTTGCGGTAGTATCTTGTATCTGTATCTCAAATACTTGTTGTCAGAATGGGATAGGTTTCAAACACGAGAAAGGGCCACGGAGCAGGCTGGCCGACGTTTTGATAGGGGACCTATCTTTGTCAAAGGCGCCTTGTCATCCCTGGCGTGTTAGTTTTAAGGGGTCATTGATGACGTCATGTCCAGCGGTGGCGCGTCTGTTGCTGTAGGTAATTTCTGCCTGGAAAGAGAGAAACTGGAAAGCAGAGGAGTGTAGCCCTTGCCACATTTCAAGAAAGTTTGCAACCACGCTCGGGTCTGCCATTTCAGAGTTAAAGGGAGCTGCAAAGAAACAAAAAGAAGAAAAGGAGAAAAAAAGAAAAGAAAAGAAAAAAAATATGGGGGGTACAACAAAGCGAGAGGGCGAGTGCAGCCATCACAAAGAGCTGCAGAAGATAGTGGGGAAGGCATCTATAGGTGGGGAAAAAAACCGGGCGGCGTACGTTTAAAGGTCCGCCTGTCTACTTTAAGTGATATTGAAAGGGGTGCCTGAAAAGCTCGTGCTTAATGGGTGAAGTCATTGGCTGACATATGCATGAAGTGTCGTCGATGGCTTCAAACGTTGGGCGGCCGTCAACTAAGGGGACAAAAAAAGGGGGGCGGCCGGGGGGAAAGATTGGAATAAGAAACGTAGAACTTCTTGAGAAGGCGAGGGCTGTGACAATGCTGGGCAGGAGCGGTCTAGAAGCGCGGAAAGGGGAAAGGGAACCGTGGTTCGCAGTCACTAGAAAACGAAAACTATTTAAGAGTATAATATATACACACATATGTGCACTTTTACACATGCAAGGTTAAGAGATTTAAAAAAAAAGAATATTGATAGTGTATTATGGGAGCTGGTCGGGATTTTATTTTGCGAATGGGTTAAGGTTTTTTGAAAGCAGAGCGTACTTTATGTGTCTTAATAATATAGAAATAATGCTATGGCTTTTAGTGATTCCAAATTACCACGTGCTAGATTTATTCCTGATGGGTGTAGGGACTGAAATTTGCGTATCAAATACGATTCCATGTATTTCCTCTCACGTGGCAACCGGAAATTTGTTTGTAGAATGTAAAGCTTGGCTTGATCGAAATTGTGGTCTTGTTGATTGAAGTGGCTGGCTACTGCTTTTGATAAGTTGTGCTTTGTGTCTGCGCTGTGGCCGTTCAGTCTTGCATGAATTGGTTGTCCAGTTTCGCCTATGTACTGTTTTTTTACAGGTGGTATATTCAATGCAGTAGATCAGGTTGTTTGGGGTGCACGTGAAGTTCGATGTTACCTTGTGAAGGTATCGGATGCTGTGCTTTTTACGTTGGTGGCTGGCTGTATATGTTTGCATGTAGAATATCTGGAACGCCCACAGGGTCCACATGTTGGTGCAGTTCCTGTTGCGAGTTTTGCATGCACGAGGGTGATTCCACGAGAGATCGAACATGCCTGTCAAGTCGCAATTTTTGTTTTGCCTGGGTTTTTTATATGTTATGTGGGCACATTCAACGTGCACGGAACTGAAAATTTTATTTCCAAGAAACGCTCCCAGCGCGCCAAAAAATATTTGAAGGTGGCGGCGCGGGCCTCCTGTTTTTGCTCACTGCAATGTTTTCGGATTTCACGGCCGAATTTAGCACGAACTATATACGATGTGTCGAAGTTTTTTTTCTGGTTTTAATACGCATTACTGTGAATTACATCCATGCTTTTTTTATGCCGTCCTCAAAAAGAAGAAAATGTGAAAAAATGGCAAACACGGCCGAAATCAAAAAAGGGTCCTAAGTTTGAGGCGCCTTGGCGCCTTCGCTACTTCAAACAAACTTGAAAACAATGTCAACTATAGAAAAGAGCCTTTGCAACATTTATACGGAAGATCATTTTCCTACGGGCAGCGCAAAAAGAAAAAAATAGTTAAAGAAGCGAGTTTTTTCGAAAAAGTACATTTTCAAAAATAAAGCAAAAACTGAGGCCTCAATTTTGACGCCATTTTTTTGTCGAAGAGCGCTTATGTCAGTGAAAACACCATGTTAATATGTATGTCCTCATTTGCTTTGTTCACGAGATTTAACGGGCCAAAATTACCCTTGCTGTGTGTGCTCACTTCAGTGC
Source organism: Rhipicephalus sanguineus (assembly GCF_013339695.2). Classification (NCBI taxonomy): domain Eukaryota; kingdom Metazoa; phylum Arthropoda; class Arachnida; order Ixodida; family Ixodidae; genus Rhipicephalus; species Rhipicephalus sanguineus. The sequence continues at coordinate 23,747,411 of NC_051181.1, read as the reverse complement.
GATTGATAGTTGTCATGAGCTTGCATTGCACGTAAATCTAGTTTTAATTATTTTCCTGCAGTAAAACTTTGCTCTGGTGTCCTGTCATCAAGAAAAATGTATTCTCAAACTTTAATTGTGTCTGCGTGTGCGGGGGTGGGCTGCTGCCACTCTCTAAAGGCCTAACGCGTACGCAGTTTGCAGCTTACAACCTCAACTTACCCCGCCAGTATTCGCTTATCAAAAGCACGCGAGACACCGCGAACACATGGTTTAGGTCACTTTGTCAAAACTCTCCTTGCACACAGAATAAAGCATCTGTATGCAGCGAAGGCCAACTTAATCTAACTAAATGCCACAATCAGCAGGTGCGCTGTTATGCAGTTGTTTTCTCACTGCCTGCTTGCTTCCCTTCCATTACGTGCATTGTACGCTCTAACCATCTTCCCCATTCGCCGCACACTGTGCCTAAACAACATTTGTAAAACGTTAGCTCAATGATTTCCGAGCCGTTTATTTCACTTCCCGCTATCACATGTTTTCGGCGTCGCAGATAACGCCTTCCTGTATCATCTCGACCTTTACCTCAGCGTTTCAACAGCCAGAAAACGTGCGGTGCCGCATGATTAAGCCATGAGTGGCCGAAGCTGCCCAATTTATTATGTTTTGTTGCCACTTTACTAAAGTGCTTTCCCACGTCGAGGACAGCAGAGGCCATTGGTGGCGCCATACAGACGGTCATTACCCTTAGTTTTGACAATGAGTGTGGCCTACAAATTGATTATTACAGGCCAAAGCTGTTAGACACCCTTAGTCATAAAATGTTAAACAGTGATCAGTTCTGGAAAGACATTCATGACAGCTGCGCAGATGTGAGATAATTTGTGCGGCGCCGTTCAGTATAAACGTTTCGACTTGCTCTAGGTCTAGCTGTTCACAACACGCGATGCACGCGGCCCATGACTATGTCCGATTGTTCTGTGCCGATTATTTACGCGTTCACAAAAAGAAGATTGCTGAGGAAAACGTTTTCGTTGCGCAATTTTTTTTCTTTGCTCTTTTTGTCGTTGCCTACCTCCAGAAGCTACTGTCATAGGCTGAGGATCTTCGCGACACCTGGGAAGTCTGCTTGCATTGCTTTACGCTCCCCAAGGAAAACCTGTCTACATCTAACCGCGATGAGGCAGACCAGGCATTCCTTCAGGAAGAAGAAGCGATTGATATCTTGAACAGGCGCGCCCATCTTTACTCTGATGATTGTAGGCGATGGTTGTAGACTGCAAACTGTTTACACGTTAGCCATTTAGAGGGCGGCAGCAGCCCACTTTTGCACACGCTAGAACCAAATAGAATCTGACAACACATTTTTCTTGACGAAAAGCCACCAGAGCAAGGTTTTGCTGCAGCAGAGTAATTAAAACTGAGATTTACGCACAACGCAAGCTCATGACAATCATCAGTCGCACTGAAGTGAGCACACACAGCAAGGGTCATTTTGGCCAGATATATCTCGTAAACAAAGCAAATGAGGACACATGATATTAAAACCGTGTGTTCACTGGCATAAGGGCTCTTCGATAAAAAATTGTCGTCAAAATTGAGACCGGAGTTTTTTTTATTTTATTTTTTGAAAATGTACTTTTTTGAAAAAACTCGCTTTTTTAAAGGAGCACTGACACAAAATTTCGAAGGCGAGATAATGAGTGAAATAGATGTATGTGGAGCCGTACACAACGTCTACGAAATATCAAGGGCCAATATAGCATAGAACATATTTAAAATCAATTTTAAAGTGCATGCCGCGCGACTGAGCGAGATGCGAGCGCTTCGCGACGCCGACATCAACGCGGGGGATGTGTAAACAAACCTACGTCACGAGTTTGTGTTGGCTGGTGGCTGGTTGTGCCCTTGCGCTTGTGCCGTGCTACCTGCCATTTCTTCCTCCGTGCCTGCGGCTTGGCGTGTTCTAGTTGTGTTCACTTCCGCTGTTCGCTCGTCGTGCCCGTTGGCAGATGTTATGACCCGCTCACGCTAGCGGCAAGCCTGCCGCAACGGCGCGGTGCCGCAGAACGTCGGCCGTCGCCGCACGCGCGAGAGCTGTCCGACTTGCACGGCAAGCTTCGCCGGCGAGGCATTCGCGCCTCCGAAAAACATGGCAGCACTGCCAAAAGCGGTTGTCGTCCACTTCGAATCTATCAAGTGGCCGCCGTGCGCTCTGTAACGTGTAACTTCCGCACTGATGCTTCCATTTGCTTTAGATTCATGTCCTTAAGCTTCGACAGCAATGTATTCGTCCCGATTCGGCGCCGTTTTTGAGAGCCATAGTCAAATAATCCATGCTGTAAGCTTAGCGAGTCGAGATGGGCGCTTCCTAATGCTCGGAGGACATAGATTACGCGTTTGTTAGTTGTTTCTAATCCTCCATAGCTGGCGCCACTTGACCTGGTTCGGCGCCCACGGCACTTAGAGTCACTGTATATGCTACCTTTAGGTAGCAGAGTAGCGCATAGGTCCGGCTAGCAACCATAGCTCTGCGGTGAAGTCGCACTCCATTTTTGCAGGCGACATGCCTACCGCGTCGCCGATAAACATGTCTGGCGTGTCGAAGGCCGGCGATAAACATTGGCTGTCGATTAGTAGTGTTAATTGAGTGAGCTGCAGCGGCGGCGTCGAGAAAGACAAAAATTGGCCCGAGCGTCAGTTTCTCCGCAATGCGTGGTTGGTAGTGGCGTTGGAAAACAGATGCGCAACTCTGCTACCTAAAGGTAGCATATACAGTAACTCTAACGGCACTCACGCTCGCGCGCCGCCTACGTGACAATTTTGCGTGTTCACGTGGCCAGCTGTCGTTACCCGTCCTCCGGTAGTAGTGCTGCCTAGCTCGGTGCTCCTTGAAACCGAAACTGCGACTGGGCGCTCTAAAAACGTCTCTAAATAAATACCCGTCGCGCACTCGCGCAAACGAGGTTTGCAGCCGTGATAAGTGGATCATAAGCTATCTATTGCAACAAAAAAAAAACAAGGTGCAAAATTTTTGTGTCAGTGCTCCTTTAACGGCCGTGAAATCCGAAAACATTGCAGTGAGGAAAAACAGGAGGCCCGCGCCGCCACCTTCAAATATTTTTTTGGCGCGCTGGGAGCATTTCTTGGAAATAAAATTTTCAGTTCCGTGCACTTTGAATGTTCCCACATAACATATAAAAAACCCAGGCAAAACAAAAATTGCGACCGGACAGGCATGTTCGATCTCTCGTGGAATCACCCATTAGCATATCTTTAAAATTGGCGTTGCGTCTGTAGGCAACTTTAGGCGGTTCGGGGAAGATTTTTTTTTAGTTTCTGGTTCGTTTTTAGAATCGGATAGTATTTTGTGAGGATGTTGTTTATGTTCGGAAGTGCGTTAGAAAATTTTGTAACTTACCGGCGGCAAGTTATCTTTACGCCCACTTTACGTTCTTCAAATTAATATTCCAATGATTACAAATAACATCTCCTATACTTTCCTTGGCATTATTGGATGTTAGTTCTCATTAATATTGCATCTAACAAAGAAAAACGAGCCCTTAAAGCTATCTTCTTTCCTTCATCGCATGCTTGAAGTGATTTTAATATTCTGACCTCTCACTCTGTTCGTCATACACTCCAGTTACACCTTAGACTTTTCTTGTATACATCAAGTTAATGAAACGTCCGCGAGAGCAATAAGACCACCCAATGTGAATCACGAGGTGCATTATGTGGTTTTCATTGTCGACCTGTCATTTATGTTAGTCATCCACTCATGATATGCTAGGCAAATCTGCGCATGTACAGTATCATAATAATGAAACGGTTGCGAGAACGCCAAGACCGTGTCATAAAAATCATGACGCACACGACATGCACTTCGTGAGTTTCATCTTGCGACCTCTCACTGACGTTCATCTACACTGACGCCATGCTGTGCCAATTTGGTTATGTATGTCATACCGTACCAATTTCGCTATATATCAAGTAAACGCAACGGCCGCGAGAGTGCCAAGGCCGTGTCACTGAAATCAGGACGTGCTGTCGAGAGCAGGGACAGCGGGAACGTGCGAGGTGCGTGGCAAATACCTTCGAACCCGACGTGTTGCGATTCGCGGCGGAAGCTGAAGGAAACATAACACACAGGACGCTGCAGTTCACCAATGTGTTGGCACTCCATCCTCGCTAGTGTTAAACTCCCAGGGTCCCTTATGCATTCGCCCAACACGACTCGAATGCGAAAGCCATCTTCTTTTCGTTCGCAGTCGACGTATCGATCCGCCTCCCCCTCACTGCCTTCTTAAAGCTTTCCCAACCTGATCTGTTTTTGCGTTGCCTCCAACATCGAAAGCATCACACGTTTACTGCGCCACAACTGCTTTTGCGGTGCTTCCGTGGTCGGCCCACCTTCCACCAAGCGACGATTCCTGTTGATGGCGTCGCCATGTGGCATCATAGCGACTTCATGGTGACTTCGCAAGGATTTGTGGCGTCTTTAATGACGGTCATGTTACATTGTGTTCATCAGAGATTCGGTACACTCTCGGCCTACATATATGTATGTGGGATGCCGTGTCGATAGAAGGACGCATCCCAACATAAAACGTAACGACTGTTTATTAGTGCAGTAGCAGCAGCGGGGCGAGCATACCGACGCTGCGCTTAGTCGGGTAGCGAAGGAATGATCACTTCCGAGCTTGGCAGCTTGGTTTTATAGCCACCGTCGGTGACGTAATCCTCCGGTGACGCTGTCCCTTATCTGAGGCGTGGTGTAGCATGCAGCCGTGTCACTCCGGGCTAGATAGTGATGAGGCGGAGGCCGCGCCGGTTTGTGCGCACAGTATCATCACATCATCCCCCCCTCCCGCGGAGTGCAGAGCCCTTAGGATCTGTAAAAATGTGGGAGGCGTACCAGACGTCCAGAGCGTGTCGTGACCGGAGCGGGCTGCGACGTCGGCGGCTCTGGATAGATGCCTGTGGATGGAGTGGCGCTGCCCGGTTCGTTCGAAGCCATGTATGCGGGCTTGAGCCGGTCAATTGATGCGCGGACGTCGTTCCCGGCCAGGTACAGGGTGAAGTTTTTGTTGTCGCGATGAATGGTCAGGTAGGGTCCGCTCTAGGATGGATGGAAAGGCCTGCGGACAGTGTCGTCGCGGAGTAAGGCGTGCGTGCACGAAGCTAGCTCTTTGAACACGAAAGGTGTAGGCTTGCAGTGGTGAGCTGCAGATGACGGGCGTAAGGCGGCGATGGTGCGTCGGAGCCGGGCGACGAAGTCGTTGGGATCTGACGTCGCGGTGTTGGATGGCAGTGCAGTCAGAAATTGACCTGGGAGACGGAGTGGTTCCCCATAGACGAGCTCTGCTGGTGTAGCGTGGATGTCCGGCTTGAAGGTGGCGCGAAGGCCGAGGATGACGGCTGGGATGGCCTCGAGCCAGGTTGAGTCCAAGTGGCACATAATGGCTGCTTTTAACTGTCGTTGGAAACGCTCGATCATTCCGTTGGCGCAGGGGCGGTAACTGGTGGTCCTCAATCGTACGAAACTGATGGTCAGCCCGAGGAGCCTGAAAAGGTGCGACTCGAACTGTCGTCCTTGGTCGGTGTTTAACCGGCTGGGGACACCGGAACGAGTGATCCAGCCGGTGAAGAAGGCCGAGGCGATGTCTTCCGCGGTGATTCCCTCGAGGGGCCACGCCTCGGGTCATCGAGTGTACCGATCGATGGCGGTGAGGCAGTAGCGATAGGGTCCAGCCGGGGGAAACGGTCCTATGATGTCGACGTGGACGTGCTCAAACCGACCGGAGGGGTGAGGGAATGTTCCGAATGGTGACGTGACGTGCCTGGTGAATTTGGCATTGAATACAGGAGCGCGCCCAGGTGCAACAATCCCGCTGCATGGAGGGCCAGACATAGCGGTCAGCCGCGAGGCGTGTAGAGGTGCGTATGCCGGGATGGCTGATGTTGTGAAGATGGTTGAAAAGACCACGGCGATGGGACAGGGGCACATAGGGCCTGCTTCGTCCTGTCGACATGTCGCAACAGATCGTGGTTTTCGACCCTGGAATGGGTGGAGACTTGTTGCAGCTGTAGTGAAGACCTGCCCTTGAGAAGTTCCTGCAGTTCGGCGTCCGTAGTCTGAGCCTCGGCGAGGACGTCCGCTGTTTCTGCACAGAGCTGATGGCTGCTGCACGTGAAAGCGCGTCGGTTTGAACTGTGCAATGAACGAGAGTTGGTTCTGCTGTACAGGCGGGAGCTTGCCGCGACGTTGAGAGAAGGCGTAGGTAAGAGGCTTGTGGTCGGTATAGATGGTGCAGTTCTGTGCGTCGAGAATATGGCGAAAGTGTTGCACTGTTCGTATATCGCCAGAAGTTGTCTGTAGTAGGCTAGCAAATTTGTCGGGGCGGTGGTCGTCGTTTTGTCAGTGGAACGTGCAGTTGAAGGGGTCATTTTCCGAGCTGCGAGTTTCTTGCAGAAGAACGCCAAGGGATGCCAGGTGTTGTCCATGCGTTGCATGAGGGCGGCGCCGATGGCGAAGCTAGATGCGTCCGTGAAGAGTCCGAAGGGAGCGCATGGCATGGGTTGGGTGACAAGCGTGGCGGTGCAGAGGGCGGCTTTGCATTCTTGAAAAGTTCGCTAACGTCGGTGTCCACGTGACGGGTTGGTTTCGTCGTAGGCCAGCCAAAGCATCTTAAAGGGGAGCCTGGTAGTCGGCTGCGTGTGGCAAGAAACGCCTGTAAAAGTTCAGCATGCCGAGGAAACGGCGAAGATCTTTAGTGGTGGCGGGTTGAGGGTAATCTTGCAAGTCCTACATGCGTTACGGCAAGGGCCGAGTTCCGTCAGATGAAACTTCGTGGCCGCGAAAGCGGGCGATGGAAGCGCCTAGCGTACTCTTTTGGGTATTGACGAGTGGACCGGGGTCATCGAGGCGTTGGAACAGCAGACGAAGGTGCCTGTGGTGCTCTTCGACATCGTGGGAAATACCAGTATGTCGTCAAGGTAAACGAAGCAGAAGTCGAGACCGCGGACGACTTCGTCGATGAAGCGTAGAAAGGTTTGTCCAGCTTTCCTCAGGCCGAAGCTCAGAAGGAAAACTCGAACAATCCAAAGGGAGTGATGATTGCCGTTTTCGGGACGTCATCCGGATTGACGGGTATCTGTGTATAGGCCATCACCAAGCCTAGCGCGGAAAACACGTGGCAGCCATGAATGCGATGGGCGAAGTCCTGTATGTGGTGGACGGCGTACCTGTCCGAGATGGTGCGCGCGTTGAGGGCACGGTAGTCCCCACAGGGCCGCCTGCCTTCGTCTTCGTCTTCGTCTGCCTTCGTCTGGTCTTCGTCGGGACAAGGTGAAGTGGCGAGGCCCATGAACCGTCAGAGCGGCGGGCGATTCCTTCGCGGAGCATGGCCTCAAACTCTGCTTTGGCTATGCGCATGCGGGCCGGGGCAAGACGACGGCGCGGCAGAAAACCTGGTGCTGGTGTGTCGGAAGACGTTGACTCAGGCATTGTTGAATGGAGGTGAGCTGTGGATTGATGTCGTCGATACGGCGCGCAAGTTATGTGGTGTTCAGCGGGGCGGCGACAGCCTGGATGGTGGTCGAAAACTGCGGCAAGGAGGCCTCGATGACGCGATCAGCAATCTCCGCAAGTTCGTCGAGAGGTAGCCTAACCTGAGCCTGCAGAATTACCTGGACGTGCGGCGGGAGTCGTTGGAGCCAAAGCGCTCGCAGGAAAGAATCGTGGACTTGCATGTTGCCCGCGAGCGCACGCATGTGGCGCTGGAGCTGCGAAGGTTTGCGTTCGGAATGCTCTGCGGACTAAAGTTGCGGTATATCCTGTTCTTCCGAGAGCGACAGGCGGCGGATGAGTGCAGTCTTCAGGTGTTCATAGAGGCTGGCCATTGTGGGTTGGCAAGGATATCCCGGACCTCGCTGGCATAACGTGCGTCCAGGTGGGCGACGACGTAATCGTAGCGGGTCCGGTACTGGGCCTCGACCTGGGCGAACCAGACCTCGGGCGAGTCCGCCCAAAACGGCGGAAGCTTGACAGCGACACGCCAGGTGTCTTATGAGGCAGCGTGCGGGATGCCTTCTGTAGGGGCTCTGACGTCCTCAGCAGCACCGGCAGGTACAGCCAGGGGTGCGGAGACGTGGCCAGGATGTTGCTGCTGCAGGGCCTGCAGTTGATGTTGAAGTTCTTGTACATGTTGGCGAAGAGCGGCAAGCGCTTCCAGGTCGGCCATGGTGGTGCGGTGTGTTCGTTTCCCGGGTCACCGGATGTGGGATGCCGTGTCGATAGAAGGACGCATCCCAACATAAAACGTAACGACTGTTTATTAATGCAGTAGCAGCAGCGGGGCGAGCGTACCGACGCTGCGCTCAGTCGGGTAGCGAATGAATGATCACTTCCGAGCTTGACAGCTTGGTTTTATAGCCACCGTCGTTGACGTAAGCCTCCGGTGACGCTGTACCTTATCTGAGGCGTGGTGTAGCATGCAGCCGTGCCACGCCGGGCTAGATAGTGACCGAGGCGGACGCTGCGCCGGTTTGTGCGCACTGTGTCCCCACATGTACTTCCTTATCACGTGACTTTTGACCGATATTTGTTCTTTGTTTATTGTTGCACGATTGGTGTCTACGCCGCCTTCTGTCGATGTCTCGCCGAATATCGAATTTATTAGCTCGATAAGACAGTAAGGCTTTCGGCTTAAAACACTCTCGGCTGAAAGCATGTGACCAACCACTTGCGATGACGCAGTCGTACAGTAAAAGGCGCCAGCCGAGATACAGCGCCATCTTCAAAACAAATTTGGGGATGGGCGGACGCATGTAGGGAAGGGCGTTTCAGCTCACTAACGTGAAACCTTTGGAGTGGCGCAGTCTGCAGTGTGCGCCGGTCTTTCCATAGCAAAATCACTTATAATGGGCAATGAGAGACAGAAGAGAGATTGTGCACTGAGACCCGCAGTTCACTTTTAGTTAATGTGCACGCTGTGAATCTTTATGTTCAACTACGCAGAAGAGAAATCTCCCACCGGCCTATATATCAGGTAAAGATCAGTGGCTCTATGGGATGACCAGTTCGCTGGATAGTGGCGCGCCGAAAAAGGCCCCTGGCGGGGAGTCGCGATATAACACAGCCGCTCGCGCCCAGACGGCGGGCTGCAGTGTATCGCGGTGAGCGCACGCGCGTGCGCCGTTCCCGCGATTTTGGCGCGAACTGTTCGAACAGGCATTGCGTCAGTAATGCTGCACTATGGTTTAGAAAACAATAAGTTCGTCCGAAGGCGACTTCACAGCAAAAGCAATGGAATGCAGAGAGACGCTCTACAAAGCGGACGTCTATGCATACGGCGTCGAAGATACAGTGCAGTGCCGCGATGGCGACTCCCTCGTCATCATTCTCTGTCTGCGTTCTGGAATTTGTTTCAAGTTTGTGCGGGCTGACAAGCCTCCATTGTTAATCCGTGCTGCGTCGATACCACGCTGCCCACTCTTGCAGTAAATAATAAAAAAAAAATAGCGGCAAGGGGCGGAAAATCTGCGGCCGCTTCTCGGGATCGCGCCCGGACCGATTTTCTCCACGCGAAAAAGTTGGCCGCTTTGGCCGCAGCCAATCACGGGAGACGAGTCCGCGCAAATGGCTTCCATCATGAGCGATCCGGCGCTTTGGTGTTCTCCGTCGAGATACTGCTGGATACCATCAAGCAGCACCCGTGTGCTGTATGAGCAGGGCTGGGCAAAGATACTTGAAATTGTATCGCGCTACGATACAGATACTCCAGGCAAGAAGTACTGGAAATTACAGATACAAGATACTGCCGCAATAATTGTATCGATACGATACTTGGCAATTTGTATCTTACGATTACTCGATACATTCTCTAATTTGTTATTTTAGGTCCATATATTGTAGCAGCGAACGCCTATACCGAAAATGTCTTCTTGAAAATTTCCTAATTGTGACCTATTTTGTTTCACTTTAATGAAATGTCGGTTAGTATACACCTATGCGCAGGAGCGCATGGTGTATCGGGTTGAGCCGTTCACTACCGGCCCGGCCGGCACACCTGACCGTCTCCGTCCAATTTTGTTTTTGTTTTCTAAATAAGTATGTTCGTGAGCTACACTGATATGACTGATCTCAAGCATTTCTTTCGTGAAGAACATGTGGTCACCACGTGCTGAAACATAACCGTGGAACAAAAACTTTATATTTCAATCCGCGTACAGATTTCACTCTTTGTGTACATCGGTATCGATGTTTCTCGAATCCTCACTCCATGTCCCCTTCAGAAATGACCTCTATATGAGACATGGGAAAGGCTTCCTTCGAATGGCGACGTCATTTTGTTCAAACTCTCTCCCACCATCCTCACTGTGCCGGCGCTTGGAACTAAATTTCGCGACTGTGGCCCGCTGGCTATAAGCTGAGTTTGAGACCCCTGGTGTATACGTAGATGACGTAAAACAGCAATGAATTTTCATATTCTACTTATCTTCTGGCGTAAAGGATTCTTTGTTGATATACTCACTAACGTGCAATCTTTTAGCAATTTTTCTTCAACGAGAAGCATGTGCAGCACAGAAACACCTCAGACGTATTGTATAGTTGCACAAAGCGTCGGAGGGCACCGCCGTTATTCGCGCAATTGCCGCTTATAGCTCCCATTAGGTGACGATTAGTAATACGAAAAATGTTTAGGAAGGCCTAAAACAGGAAAACTAATATAAGTAAAATAGAGAGGTGGTTCTGTATCAAACATTCACATTGAATGAGTACAAACACAATACATACGGCGCCCTTAAAGGGACACTAAAGAGAAGCAATGAATTGGTTTAGATTGATGAAGTGCGCTCGGAGAACTCTTGTGTAGTTTGTTTCAAACACCATAGGTTTATTATTAGGGGAGAAAACCAAGTTCAAAGTTTCATTTTTAAATTTCGCGCCGAACTTTGTAATTCTTGACGTAAAAGACTTCAAAAAGCATTTAACGTATTTTGGTGCCACTGGCTCGACGAAATTTCTACAAACTCGTTATGTCATGTCTCTGGCCCTCTCAGAGGAAAATGTAGTTCGATTTAACCGATTAGGAACTACGTAGGCCCAAGCAGGCGCCGGCAAAAATATGTGACGTCACGGCAAATGGTACGGGAATTCCAAGGTGGCGTCGCCACCTACATTTTCTTTTTGCGCGCTTTCTCAATTATTAAGCGTCTTCTCGCAGCAAGCGTGGTGTTTTTGGTATCCTGGAAGACTGCTTTACTAATGCGAGAAAAGTCGTTTTGCTCTTTAGTGTCCCTTTAATAGCTATGAGCATGAAGTATCGTCAACTTACCTATTAAGACAATAGAAAATTCAGTGCCTATGGAAATTGCCTGAAACGGCTCGTTGGGACGCTCATGAGTAAAACGGAGCATTCAGTAAAACAACGTTTCTCGAATCCCCGTCCTAACATCTTTAGGGTGGCTCCTAATGATTTCCATTATTATAATGCAAGCTCAATTTCGCTGTTTTCCTAAGCGGTAAGCAGAATGCTTTGTACTGTAACTCAAGGGACGCCTACATAATTATATATTTGTTTTCAAAATCGCCTTGGCAACGTGTAAATGGGTAAAGCGTAGTAGAAATATACAGCAGACAGGTAGAAGAATAAACCAGCGATCTTATTTTGCGACTGCGTTACAAAGGACATACTGCAGTGACAGACCGGCAGAACAGTAGTACAGAGACCTAGGTAATGTATGGGAGACAAAATGACAGCAAAAAAGCACTTGTGCTAATAATCAAATTATGATTTCCTAAAGTCTTTGAATAAATGTAGCAGGAAGTGAAAAATACGGTACGCCAAGTTATTTCTGTTAGGTAAGCGCTTGCTTTATTGGATCTAGCATCAGTATCAGTGGTGCTAAAGTTGTTAGAATCTTATTTGCATATAAGTTCATTCATTGCATGCAAGTCAAGCTTCACATCCACGAGATCCTTCAAATCGCTGATACGTAAAATGCACGAGACACAAAGCAACCCCATTCTTGCACGCATCACATTTCGTTACGGAGCAAGACGCAAGAGAATCTTCATTAACGACACTGCAGCAACATCAGAATTTGCGCGATAGACGCTGCACGCGGTTGAGTACGCGGCGCAGGACAGTGGCTAAGAGCAAGTGTCGCGGAACTGGTGCAACTAAAAAAAAAAAGAAATCGAGAAAACAAAAGGTGCGTGGGCTGCGCGTAGACGCCCGCGCGCTTGTCTTCCTCATCTGCGGCCTTCACTGGAGGACTCTGGCGGAAAAATAAAATTGCGTCACTGTCCTTAGACTTATTCAGATAGCTTATTGGCACCAATACCAGCTTGAAAAGCGGAGCTTGGTCAGTGATTATTGTTTCGCACGGTTGTGTTGCGATAGAAGTATCTTGTATCTTAAGATACACGATACATTATCGAATGTATCGGAAATACAGATACAGATACTCGTCTTTCGAGACGTATCGCGATACAGATACAAGATACCCATAGAGTATCTAAGATAGTATCTAAGATACATGTATCTTCGATACTGCCCAGCGCTGTGTATGAGAAACAGAACGGAGACTCACTTTCTGTAGTACTCCAAATCGCGCGAACGAAGGTGGGGCAACAAAGCATTTGCATGACCCACTTTATCACGTTCTTGTAAGGCTGACCGAACCCACCACCATAGTTGGCTGGGTGTCTTCCTCTGCGCCTTCCGCTTCTCTTGAATAGCAGCTAGAGAAGTGGCAAGTACAATAGCAACCAATTCGTCTTCTTTATCTCAGCTCATCATTTTGCTCCAGCGCGTAGTGGACGGCAGCGCGACAATGTTGACAATTTACAACAACAGAAAAGCGCGCGCGTGCAGTATCGGCAGTATCACGCAGTGGCGCAGGGTGGTGGCACGTACACCGTAGATTCATCGATTGCTCCGCCCCCACGGCGGAACAGGTAAAAAGCAACGCGATCGGTCTGAACAGCCGAGCGCGATCGCTGCCTCTCTGCTTCGAAAATCCGCTTGCCCGCTTGCCTGCTCCGCGCTCGCTGTGAATGCGCGTTAACATCGGGCAAGGTGCCCGTGATGAACGGAACTTTAAGTCGACCCATGCGCTGCTTCGCATCCCCACATGGTTCGCTTTAGTGGGAGATTGTGTAAATGGTTTCAATAAAGAAACTCGCAAGCAGACGGTGCCTACGTCGACGTCGTATCTCGCGGGCGAGTGCGCATTCTCGTTCCTTGCGGGCTGGTAGTTCAGCCAGGTTCAGCGTTCATCGCAGAAAGACTGTTTCCATAGTAAACGCGCGCTGTTCGCTCTCTCTCGCCAAACGGCGCGCGTAAATGTGGTGGCGCTTCGCTTGGGCTCAAGCAAATGGACCCTCCCGATAGCAGACGACGATGCACGATGTGCGCCGACACGCCGATACCCTAAGGTGCTTCGCCCCTAAAACAAGGGACAACACGACAATGAACGACACGTACACAGGGCGCACTAACAACCGAAAGTTTATTGAATGGTGGCGCGGTATAAGTAATTGCCGTACATGAATAAACATCTAGCTAGACAAATTAGCCATACAGAAAAAATTAGCCCTTCCGCGATGCTCGCGTACACGGGCCAGCGCATGCTGGCGTTCCAAACGTGCAGCCTGCTGGCTTTATATCAAGCATGGGAGATGCGTGACACCAACGCGAGACATGAGATGACGACAGGGTGAACCCTAAACGGCTCCGCATTTAAATTTCTGAAGCACATAGCCAAGAGTTTTGTTTGAATTGTTCGTGAAATATTGAATATATTTTTGACAATATATGTCATAGATTAGCTGAACTCCATGATATTTCTCAAGTTTGATTTCATTGCTGAAGTTTGATTTCATTGATCACATACCGAAAGGAGCGAAAGAGTTTGAGCGACGCGAGGCAAACAATGACGGATTTAGTGGGTTTAAAAACGTTAGTCACTGAGAGCACGGCTTAAAAATGTTATGTATGCTTGAACGAAGAATAAAGTTAGCATGCTGATTATCTATTTCGCCGTACTGTACGCAGTTGTCGGCGAGTAACTAACAATTACAGCAGGTGAGACATTATTATCAGTTAAAAATATTATTTCAGCCTAGAGCCCTTTACTATCGTACCGAATATCGTGTCCTCCTCTTTTCTCATGGCCGTAAAGCATGCTGTCCATGTGCTTGCAGAGACTACTTCCCGCCACGTCCGGTTCCGAAGACGCGTGACCCGTACGACGATCTGCTACTTTGCACAGTAAGCCACAGGGCTATATTCAAGGAGATGTACCCACCGGACGGCTACTGCGACCTACTCTTCTACACCGTGGCTTATTACGAGCCAAATTCAATAAGAAGTTCCAGGGCGCGTATGACGAGTTCAGCTTCGACGTCTTCCGCAGTCAGCCAGGTCGCTTGGGGAGCAGCAAGACCGGCTACGGTATCTCCTTTCTGTTCAAGTGAGTTTCTCTAGTGTATGGTAAGTTCACAGCTCTCCCGACAGTTAGACCACTGCCTCACCCTTTCAAGTGATCAAGAAGAGTATTTCCCCACAGGGGCGTAGCGCGACAGCAGGCGT